>NC_033798.1:43755625-43765593 GCF_001876935.1 Asparagus officinalis | reverse complement strand
ATTCCAGTAAGGAGGTAGACTATTTATTTTTCTTTTGATTCTCTCTAAAACAATCTAGCTGAAAGCTTACACGTCTGTCAACGTCTTACACTACCCTAACCAGCCATCTCGGCAACACTGGGATTTACACAGCGCGACTTGGGTGACGTCCCATAAGCATGCAAACTAGACTCTTAAAAAGAGAATTAAAAGAACATATAAATATTCTACATTCTTACTAGCTAATATTCAAAAGATAAACTGTAACAGAGATTTAAGCAGACATGCAGATAATAAACATGGCTCTGATACCAAAATTAAGCAGAAGTGCTTAGAATATTTTAAAAGGCAGTTCTTTGAAGCTTTTGACGAACCAGAGACTAATAGTCATGCTTCTTCTATGGAAGAAGATACACCTGGTCAAGATAATATTCAAGATGCCTAGGACCCTGAAGAAATCTGGGCAGAAATTTTTAATAACCCTCCAGACCTTAAAGGTAAAAGCCCAGCTTTATAAGCAGACAAAATACTAGATTGAGCCTCGGGGAGCCGTCTAGCATCTCTTTTCTAAAAGCAGCTTTATAAAGCAGCTTTAATAAAGCTACTTTCCTTAAAGGAGCATCTTCCTGTGCATATTGCGGCCACTTTATTTACTGTGATATATGCGGGTCGTTTTCAAAGTTAGTGCGACACTTCTGCGAAGCTTCAAGAAATAATGATGACGACTTTAAAGATTCTTCAAGCGTCTATAAATAAGGCAGAAGGGAGAAGGCAGGGGGTGTGGTTGTTTGGAATAAGAAATAAAAATTCTGAGTGTTCTCTGAGTGATTTCTGAGTGATCTCTTGTAATATATCCTCTCTTGTAATATATTGTGGATCATAATAAAGATATAATCTTATCTATTGGCGGGCGTAAATTGTAAGTTTTATTAGCTTTTATCTCTTTTATTTCCTGCTGTTAACTTTGGTATCAGAGCCATGTTTATTATCTGCATGTCTGCTTAAATCTCTGTTACAGTTTATCTTTTGAATATTAGCTAGTAAGAATGTAGAATATTTATATGTTCTTTTAATTCTCTTTTGAAAAGTCTAGTTTGCATGCTTATGGGACGTCACCCAAGTCGCGCTGTGTAAATCCCAGTGTTGCCGAGATGGCTGGTTAGGGTAGTGTAAGACGTTGACAGACGTGTAAGCTTTCAGCTAGATTGTTTTAGAGAGAATCAAAAGAAAAATAAATAGTCTACCTCCTTACTGGATTGATATTTAAGAGATAAATCTGTAACAAGAGAACTTTATGTCAGATATTGTGGAGACTTCGGCTCGACCGTCCAGTTATACTGGACTAAAGAAGGTCAAAAACGCTCAATTAACAGAATATGAAACTGATATAGAGTCCCTTAATAAGTGGACTATACCTGATGTCCCTAATAGGGAAATATACAAAATTGGATTTCTCGACTATAAGTCGTTGATTAATATTAAAACTCTAGAAAGGACTACTACAGTCGACAGAGAAGATCAAACAATACAACTCTTAGGAGTTGCAGATGTAAATCCTTATATGGATAAATACAAATATTTGCATGTAGGTCTTATACAGATTGCATTTCGTCCTTTGACGTTATCAGGCTTAAACGCCTCTTTACTAGTCTGTTTAAGAGACTCACGATGTTTAAATTGGACCCAATCTTTAATGGGTATTATGGAGACCAGTTTATGTAACGGTCCAGTTTATTTTAATGTATATCCAAATTTGAGCCTCTCATTAACAGATCCAAATATTTTAGAGGCAATTAGTCTTAATATAAAGACACACGGATACAATTATATTCCTGGATCCGAAACTATTGCGATTATATACCGCATCCACTACAAAGTATTAAATACTTTAGCTCCCAAAGCTAAAAATCATTCAAAACCAGGCAAGACTGTTTTGGTTGAAACTAATGTTTTATCTTCAAATATAGCTGTGAATAGACAGATTAAATGGGATGAAATAAATTTCCCAGAAAATTGGGTTATACCCCATGCAATACAACCTTTACCAATAATTAACCAAGATGTGAACCAAATAGTACAAACCACAGATGGAGAGGTTGAAATAACATTTAATCCTTCTAGAACCATCAGAATATCTGATGTGGCATCATCTGCCAGAAATTCTTTCTCCAGATCTGGATCTTATAGAACCAGTTCAGTTCAAGGAATAAATATATCCGACAATAATATTCCACATGCTTTATATAAAGATAAAGCTTCTCCTCCTAATACGGAGATGAGTTTTAGAATGAAGTAATGAATTTTGAAAAAGGAAGTCCAATAAGGGAAATTCTTAATACAGAATTTTACCTTGATAAAAATAAAGATTTTCGAAATTGGTTTTTTAAAATTTTTTCGAAAAAAGACCAATTAAATTGGGTTAATAACTATTATATAGAACTTGAGTATGAACAAAGAATTAAATTTTTTGTTCCATGGTTTCTAAAAAGATATGTTTTAAAACAAAGTAATAAAATAAGTGTTTTAGAAGACCACTTAAAACAGTGGAAAACATCAACGGGTAAAATTATAAGATCTATTAATCCACCTATAGACCCGATACAATTAAAAGATGTATATCCCTCTTCAATAGAGGCTATGGCTTTCATAAAGCCTAATGAGTTCAATGAAGAACATATGAAAGAATTAAGTAAAATTATAAAATAAAACAAAATAATTATACTAATATTTATCTAAAAACAATAGGAGAACAACTTATAAGAGTTGAAGAAGTCCTCGACAAATTAGTGTGAAAAATAACAGAGGTTATACCCTCATTAAAACTTTTAGAAAAAACAAATCTTTCTCAAAGAAAGATAGAAAAAACAAATATTAAACCTCCTATTGATATTTCAGGATTTAAAAAAGATAGCGAACTCACTCCTGAAATTATAGAAAGTCTAGCTAAAAAACTAACTAATGCTAGAATACACACACTTGATACAGTGTTACCATCCCCTTCTACAGTTATATCTGAAGAAGAAAATACGTCTAATACAGACAGTTCTGACGATATATCGTCAACAGAAATTTTTGCTGTAGAAAATAATTTTACAGAAATTAATAAAATTAAAGGCCATCCTAGAAAAAGACTGGAAAGGTAATATTATAATAGACCTACACCAGCAGATGTTCTTTTTGAAGAAAATGATACCTATCTACAGGCTGATTATAATGGTAGAAATATCTACGAATGGAATATAGATGGGTTATCAGATACCCAAATCAATTCTACTATACATAGAATGCTAATGTATGGTACCATTTGCAAACAAAATGGTAATAATGACTATACATAGAATGCTAATGTATGGTACCATTTGTAAACAAAATGGTAATAATGAACGTATGATAGCCTCTTTTATAACTTGTGGATTTACTGGTATCCTTAAAGGATGGTGGGACAATTATCTGTCAGCAGATGCTCGAAATGAGATATTAGGAGCAACAAAAATAGAAAATGGTATACAGCAAGAAGATGCTGTTTATACGTTAATGTTAGCAATAGCACACCAAGGTGAATACAAGGTAAGTTTTTAACTTTAAGTTTAATTTTTCTTACCGCAGCAGTATGTTGCTGTGTCCATGGCTTAGCATTCTAGCTGATGCTAATAGCTCACATTGGAAAGCCAAATTCATAGATGGCTTGCCGACTTTATTTGCTGAAAAAGTTCGAAATAAAATTCGAGCAGAATATGGAGGATATATTCCTTACGACAACCTATCATATGGGTATTTGTCAAACGCCTGTATAAAAGAAGGCTTAGCTTTATGCATTGATTTAAAGCTTAAAAACGAACTAAAGTCTCAAAGACTTACTAAAAGAAAAGAGTTGGGAGAATTTTGTGAGCAATTTGCTTATGATTAACCTTATAAGGTTGAAAAAGAGACTATACCTAATAAAGGGAAAACTAAAAAATTCTTTAAAAGGAAAAAGAAAAATTTTTTTAAAGAAAAAGAAAGAGAAAAGCCTTATAGGGCTAAAAAGAAAATTAAACAAGAAAGGAAAGAAATTCATTGTTATAAATGTGGCCGTATAGGGCATTATGCCAATCGCTGTTATATTAAAAAGAAAATAGAAGCGATTGAAGATGAAGGTCTTAAAAAGACTTTATTCAATATTTTAATCAATAATGATTCAGAAGACGAATCATATTCGTCTACTTCAGATTCAGAATCTGAAAATGATTCAGAAGACGAATCATATTCGTCTACTTCAGATTCAGAATCTGAAAATGAAAATTGTAAATGTGCAATTAATAATTGCAACGATGAAACAAATTATTGGAAATCTATTGTCCAAATGAATGGATTATCTATTAATATGATTAAATCTAAAGATAAAGAACTTTTATCACAAGTTCTCTCCGCTGATATTTCTTCTAATTTAAAGAAGAATTATTAAAAAATTTGTCTAATAAAGACAAAAATCCCCAAATAGATAATGTGTTTAAATTTTCAGAAGTACAAAAAAGAAGGCAAAATATTGCTCATACTTCAAAAGATATATCTTTATCATCTCTTAATAAAGAGATACAAGAATTAAAGATAGAAGTTAAAAAATTAAAACAAGAGAATAAATATATTTTCGCTAGATTTGATGAAGGTCATGAACTTGTTCAAAATAGTGAACAAGATGAGCAAGAACCTATTGAAACTAATGAAGCCAATGCTCTATTGCAAATATTGCAACAAGTTACCTCTCAAAAGTGGTATATAAATATCAACTTAATAGTTGAAGATCAATTTTACATATCAGATCTTATAGCTCTGGTTGATAGTGGTGCTGATTTAAATTGCATCAACGAAGGTATAATTCCTTCAAAGTTTTTTGAAAAAACTACTCAAACACTAAGTAGTGCAAATGGAAATCAACTAGAGGTAAAATATAAATTACCTAATGCACAAATATGTGTGCAAGGGACTTGTATACCAACTCCCTGTATATTGGTAAAAAATTTATCCCAACATATAATTCTTGGGACTCCATTTTTACATACTATTATGCCTATCCATAAGATAGATACAAATGGCATTCGTGCTACTAAAAAATAAATACAAACTCTTATAGAGAAAAATTTAATAAGGAAATCATACTCTCCTTGGAGTTGTACAGCATTCTATGTTAACAATGCTGCTGAAAGAGAAAGAGGTGTTCCTAGATTAGTAATCAATTATAAACCTCTAAATTCTGTCCTTAAATGGATAAGATATCCAATTCCTAATAAAAGGGATTTATTGAATCGCATTACTAATGCAAAGATATTTTCTAAGTTTGATTTAAAATCAGGCTACTGGCAAATCCAAATAGAAGAAAAAGATAAATAAAAAACTGATTTTGTTGTCCCATTTGGACACTATGAATGGAATGTTATGCCATTTGGGCTTAAAAACGCCCCTTCTGAATTTCAAAATATTATGAATGATATTTTTATTCCTTATACGGATTTTATCCTATCTTATATAGATGATATTTTGATCTTTTCCAATAGTTTCGATCAGAATGTTAAACATTTAGAGACTTTCAGATCTTTAGCTATAAAAAATGGGTTAGCTATATCTGCCCCCAAAATGAAATTATTTCAAACTCAGATTAGATTTTTAGGTCATAATATCAATCATGGAACCACTATTCCTATAGATAGGAGTATTGAGTTTGCGTCAAAATTCCCAGATGAAATAACTGATATAAAACAGTTACAAAGATTTTTGGGAGCTTTAAATTATGTAGCTGATTATTACAAAGATCTAGCAAAAGATACTGTCCTTTTATATGATAGGCTTAAAAAGAATGCTAAGCCATGGACACAGCAACATACTGCTGCGGTAAGAAAAATTAAACTTAAAGTTAAAAACTTACCTTGTATTCATCTTGCAAATATTCACTGGTTTAAAATAGTTGAAACAGATGCTTCAAATATTGGTTATGGTGGTATATTAAAACAAGTGGACCCACAAACCAAAAAGGAACAATTAGTTCGTTTTACCTCTGGCAAATGGGATAAAGCCCAGTTTAACTATTCTACAATTAAAAAAGAAATGTTATCTATTTTAAAATGTTTCTTGTTTACAAATGGTACCATACATTAGAATTCTATGTATAGTAGAATTGATTTGGGTATCTGATAACCCATCTATATTCCATTCGTAGATATTTCTACCATTATAATCAGCCTGTAGATAGGTATCATTTTCTTCAAAAAGAACATCTGCTGGTGTAGGTCTTTTATAATAGTACCTTTCCAGTCTTTTTCTAGGATGGCCTTTAATTTTATTAATTTCTGTAAAATTATTTTCTACAGCAAAAATTTCTGTTGACGATATATCGTCAGAACTGTCTGTATTAGACGTATTTTCTTCTTCAGATATAACTGTAGAAGGGGATGGTAACACTGTATCAAGTGTGTGTATTCTAGCATTAGTTAGTTTTTTAGCTAGACTTTCTATAATTTCAGGAGTGAGTTCGCTATCTTTTTTAAATCCTGAAATATCAATAGGAGGTTTAATATTTGTTTTTTCTATCTTTCTTTGAGAAAGATTTGTTTTTTCTAAAAGTTTTAATGAGGGTATAACCTCTGTTATTTTTCACACTAATTTGTCGAGGACTTCTTCAACTCTTATAAGTTGTTCTCCTATTGTTTTTAGATAAATATTAGTATAATTATTTTGTTTTATAATTTTACTTAGTTCTTTCATATGTTCTTCATTGAACTCGTTAGGCTTTATAAAAGCCATAGCCTCTATTGTAGAGGGATAAACATCTTTTAATTGTATCGGGTCTGTAGGTGGATTGATAGATCTAATAATTTTACCCGTAGATGTTTTCCACTGTTTTAAGTGGTCTTCTAAAACACTTATTTTATTACTTTGTTTTAAAACATATCTTTTTAGAAACCATGGAACAAAAAATTTAATTCTTTGTTCATACTCAAGTTCTATATAATAGTTATTAACCCAATTTAATTGGTCTTTTTTCGAAAAAATTTTAAAAAACCAATTTCGAAAATCTTTATTTTTATCAAGGTAAAATTCTGTATTAAGAATTTCCCTTATTGGACTTCCTTTTTCAAAATTCATTACTTCATTCTAAAACTCATCTCCGTATTAGGAGGAGAAGCTTTATCTTTATATAAAGCATGTGGAATATTATTGTCGGATATATTTATTCCTTGAACTGAACTGGTTCTATAAGATCCAGATCTGGAGAAAGAATTTCTGGCAGATGATGCCACATCAGATATTCTGATGGTTCTAGAAGGATTGAATGTTATTTCAACTTCTCCATCTGTGGTTTGTACAATTTGGTCAACATCTTGGTTAATAATGGGTAAAGGTTGTATTGCATGGGGTATAACCCAATTTTCTGGGAAATTTATTTCATCCCATTTAATCTGTCTATTCACAGCTATATTTGAAGATAAAACATTAGTTTCAACCAAAACATTCTTACCTGGTTTTGAATGATTTTTAGCTTTGGGAGCTAAAGTATTTAATACTTTGTAGTGGATGCGGTATATAATCGCAATAGTTTCGGATCCAGGAATATAATTGTATCCGTGTGTCTTTATATTAAGACTAATTGCCTCTAAAATATTTGGATCTGTTAATGAGAGGCTCAAATTTGGATATACATTAAAATAAGCTGGACCGTTACATAAACTGGTTTCCATAATACCCATTAAAGATTGGGTCCAATTCAAACATCGTGAGTCTCTTAAACAGACTAGTAAAGAGGCGTTTAAGCCTGATAACGTCAAGGGACGAAATGCAATCTGTATAAGACCTACATGCAAATATTTGTATTTATCCATATAAGGATTTACATCTGCAACTCCTAAGAGTT
This sequence comes from Asparagus officinalis, assembly GCF_001876935.1. Classification (NCBI taxonomy): domain Eukaryota; kingdom Viridiplantae; phylum Streptophyta; class Magnoliopsida; order Asparagales; family Asparagaceae; genus Asparagus; species Asparagus officinalis. The sequence goes on along the minus strand of NC_033798.1, from coordinate 43,757,732 downwards.
GTATTGTTTGATCTTCTCTGTCGACTGTAGTAGTCCTTTCTAGAGTTTTAATATTAATCAACGACTTATAGTCGAGAAATCCAATTTTGTATATTTCCCTATTAGGGACATCAGGTATAGTCCACTTATTAAGGGACTCTATATCAGTTTCATATTCTGTTAATTGAGCGTTTTTGACCTTCTTCAGTCCAGTATAACTGGACGGTCGAGCCGAAGTTTCCACAATATCTGACATAAAGTTCTCTTGTTACAGATTTATCTCTTAAATATCAATCCAGTAAGGAGGTAGACTATTTATTTTTCTTTTGATTCTCTCTAAAACAATCTAGCTGAAAGCTTACACGTCTGTCAACGTCTTACACTACCCTAACCAGCCATCTCGGCAACACTGGGATTTACACAGCGCGACTTGGGTGACGTCCCATAAGCATACCAACTAGACTCTTAAAAAGAGAATTAAAAGAACATATAAATATTCTACATTCTTACTAGCTAATATTCAAAAGATAAACTGTAACAGAGATTTAAGCAGACATGCAGATAATAAACATGGCTCTGATACCAAAATTAACAGCAGGAAATAAAAGAGATAAAAGTACAAGAGATCACTCAGCAAATCACTCAGAGGATACACTCAGATTTTTTATTTCTTATTTCAATACAACACACCCCTGCCTTTCAATTATATATATATTAGTATATTATATTATATATATATATTATATTATATATAGTATATATATATTATATATATTATACTATTATATACTTATTATATTATATTATGATAATATATATATAGTATATATATATATATATATATATTATTATTATAATTATAATATTATATATATATACTACCATATATATTTATACACACACACTTATATATACATCAATACACACACACACACACACACACACATATATATATGATATGTATATTATACTATATTATATATAGTATATTAATATATATATATATATATATCACACTACATCACATTTTACACATATGTTATTGTAAGTATTCTTGTGTGTGTGTGGCGCTGTGTGTGTGTGTTATATTCGTATATACTATTATTATATACTATATATATATATTTATATTATTATATATTATATTATATATACTTATATATATGATATTAAATGTATACATATGTACACATATATGTATTGTATTATTATGCTATCGTATGTTATGCTATTATAATATTCATTGCTTAGGTGCATGTATATATGTATTAGTTACCATATGCATGTATGGTAGCGGTTTATATATATTATCATATGTTATGTAATATATATATTACTTATGTATTACATATATATATATATCACACGCATAGTATAATCATAACTATGAAACACACACACACACTATATATATATATATATAATATAATATATATATATATATATATACTATATTATTATATAGTTATATAGTATATATATATATATATATATATATATATATTATATATATATACTTATATATATATGCTATAGTATATATATATATATATATATAGCAGCATACACACACACACACACCACACACGACACACATTATGATATATATATATGATATATACTATACACACACAATCACACAACACACAACACACATCACACATATATATTATATAGTATATGTATACTATAGTATATATTATATATATATATATATATATTTATATATATATTAGTATATATATATTATTATATGTATATGTATATATATATAGACATCACACACACATCATTCATATGCGTATATAATATATATATATATATAATAGTATATTATTAGTATATACTATATATACACACACCACAATGACAAACACGGCGTGCTGCGTCTCTGCTGCTTCGGCGCACCACACACAATCACACACACACACACACAGCACAGACACTACACACACACACTATCAACACAGTATGTATTTATAGTATACTAATATTATATTATCATGATAATATATTATATATATATATAATATACATAGTTCCCCTATTTTTTTCCTTCTCTCTCTCTCTCTCTCTCTCTCTCTTCTGTATATATACTATATTATATTGATAGTATATATATATATAT
>NC_033798.1:43723125-43753125 GCF_001876935.1 Asparagus officinalis | reverse complement strand
TAAATTGCCCTATCTAGGTTGTATAGGACCACTTCCACTCCACTGTCGGCTTCACCAGAGGATTCGTCCACCTCAGTAACCACCAGGTGGCAAACTTTGGGGAATTACATTCAAGGGCGCGAGGTGCCTGAGATGTAGATTCTTTGATGGTTTTAGAGGTTGAAGGCTTGAGTTGAGCTGGCGGAAGCGACACAAATGGTTCATTATGAGGGGAGGGTTGATTCAATAAGGAAATTAGCTAGGGCTTGGTTTTGATTATCATCATGGGTTTGAACTGTATGTCATACTCATTGAGGTCAACCGACTAGGCGACCATGCTCCCTGAAGTAGTAGGGCTGCCAAGTACCTTCTTCAGAGGCATACTCGTCCACGCAATGATAGTGTGAGCCTAAAAATAAGGGCGAAGTCTTCTAGCTGAAGTGATGTGGGTGAAGGAAGCTTTTTCAATAAGAGGGTAGTTAAGTTCAGATACCTTCAAAATCCCGCTGACATAGTACACCGGCTTCTGAGTACCCTCTTCTTCACTGCATTCTTGTGTCCAGCTCTTGCCTTCCTTCAACTCCCTGCTTTCTCTCAAAGTTTTGAAAAATAGGAGGCTCCTCTCTGTAGATTTTGAGAGAAAGTGGCCTAATATAGCTATCTTCCTATTTAGCCTCTGGACATCCTTCAGTGTGCGAGGTTCGGATAGCTGCTCTATGATGGCTATCTTTTCGAGATTGTTCTTAATGCCTCTCTGGGTGATCATGAACCTCAGGAATTTACTTGATTGCACTCCAACACACACTTGGTTGGATTAAGCTTCATGAGGTATTGTCAGAGAATGGAGAAGGTCTCCTCAAGATCTGCTATATGCGACGAAGCCTGTTTGGATTTTACTAGGATGTTATCCACATAAGCTTTTGCATTACGGCCGAGTTGTAGCTTAAAAATTTTGTTGACCAGTCTCTGATAGGTGGCGCTTGCATTTTTGAGACCGAAAGGCATTACTTTGTAGTAATAGGTATCTTGGTCTGTAATGAATGATGTCTTCTCTTGATCATGTTCCGCCATAAGGATCTGATTATAGCCCGAAGATGTGTCCATGAAGCTTTACATTTTATGACCTGCGCTTTCGTCGACTAGCTGATCAATCCGTAGGAGGGGTAGCTACCCTTTGGGCAGGCTCTGTTGAGATCAGTGAAGTCTACACACATACTCTAATTATTGAGGGCTTTCTTCACCAGCACCACATTGGATAGATACTATGGGTATTGGACCTCTCAGATAAAACTGGCTCTGAGGTGTGTGTCTACCTCATTTGCAATCACCTTCTGTCTTTCTAGACTGAGATGTCTTTTCTTTTGTCAAACTGGCTTAGTGTGTCGGTCAACTGAGAGTTCATGGCGCATCACTTTGGGGGAATCCCGGGCATGTCTTTAGGCCCCCAAGCAAATACATTGATGTTCGCCAATAGAAATTCACTTAAGCTTCTCGTTGAGGCTCGATGAGGTTGGATCTGATTTTGATTTTCTTCACTCCATCTTGGTCGATCGGTATATCGTGGAGCTCTTCGACGGGAGTTATCCTTTCTCACTCCAACACTTTCTCTATCCGAAGGCATGTCTTCTCAACAGGCAGGCTCTCTGGTACTCAATTCCCCTTCTTCGAGAGTAGATAATAAGATCTGGCCTCTTTATGGTTGCTTCTGGCAATCCAGACAATGTTTGGAGTCGGAAACTTCACCTTCTGATGGTAAGTGGAGGGGACTGCCGGTAAATTATTAAGGACAGTCCTTCCCAGAATGGCATTATATGTTGACTTGAGATTCATCACTAAGAACTGTGTTTGAATAGTAGATTAACAAGGGTACTCACCAACCGTTAGGGGGAGAGTGATCATCCTTTCCGGTAAAAGTGCATGCTCGGTGAATCCGATGAGCGGTCCCCAACAAGGTTGTAGCTGGGATTTATTGATGCTCATCTGGTTGAAGGCATCTATAAACAAGATGTCTATATAACTCCCCATATCGACTAAAATTCTCTTGACTTGATAGTCGTTGATTCTGGCCGAGATGATTATGGGGTCATCATGAGCCGTTTTAACACCTTACAAATCCGAGTCACTAAAAGAGATGGGTTGATCGGTCTTTAGCTTATTGTTATACAAATTGACTTGCGACGCTCGCCTAACATACTTCTTACGAGCATTGTTAGATTGTCCTCCAGCAGTAGGCCCCGGGATCTCCTTTTGGCTCCTCCCAAAGTAGGCCCTCTCTTGTCTCGCTGGATGACTATCCTCTTCAAATATCCTCTCTATATTATATCTTTAGTATCTCTCTAAAGAACTCGGTAGTCATTAGTAAGATGGCCGTGATCTTGATGATATCAGCAGTATTGTCTGTTCTCTTGAGACTTAGGATTGACTTCATGTGAGGAGGGGGGAAGTTGAGATGCCTCTCTTTCTGGACCATGTAGAGGGCTTCTGTGAGAGACGTATTGAGGGCTGTGAGGACTAGCTTCTGAAGGGGTCCCTTCTTCCGGTCTCTCCTATCAACCCGGTTGGATCTAGGGTTAGCTCTAGGGAGATCCCATGCCGTGTTTCTTCTTAGTAAGGGGTCGGCCTCTCCCACTAATTTAAAGGCTGATGTTGCTGTAGATGCTCCTAGTGTTGTTATTTTTGCTGCTATTACTACTTCCTTTGCCTCCCTGGCCACCTTCTTATAGGCTCGGGCGTCCTCCATGTCCATGTATCCATGTGCCTTGGCTATCAATTGCTCGTAGTTGGTGACTATTTTTTAGCAAGTGACTTAGCCAACTCGTTGTCTTGTAGACTAGCCACGATGGTAGACATGGCGATCGCACTACCAGGGTCATCCACTTCTAATCTCTTGGCCTAGAACCTCTTGATGTAGTCTCTCAAACTCTCTCCTGGCTTCTGCCTCATTTGTGTTAGCATATGGGGAGGCAACTTTTATTTGGTGTTGGCTAAGAAGTGATGTACGAACTTCTAGCTGAGCTGTTCAAAGCTTCTAGTGGATTTCTTTGCCAGGAAATCCCACCTAAGTTTGGCGAGTCTTATCAATGTGATAGGAAATTATCGACAAATGATTGCTTCTGATGCTTGCAACATGGTCATCATGTTATAGTAGTTTTGGACATGCTTGGCTGGATCTCTCTCACCCTTGTATTTCTCCACTTATGGCATCTTAAATTTCTCACAAGAGGCATTCATGATGTCGTTGGTAAGGGGGGTATTTCCCCCGATGGTCTCAGTGATTGGTCGGAAAGACCATCATAATAAATCCCATATTTGCAGCTGATCAGCCAGGAGCGACATGATGATGCCTAGGGCCTCGCAATGCTCCTCCAGTGGTGTGCTCTTGGTCACCATGATCAGGATTAGGGCTTTCCTTTGTTGCTTCCACAAACTACGAGTAATGTCGCTGAGGGTTTGCAAAGTGAGCTTGCTGGCGAGGCTAAGGAGACACGTATTCACTGTAGTCTCTATAATGACCATCAGACACGATGTGTGCGGGTGTTGGGAGGACCAACGACTGCCTCGCGACTGCCTCGCTGGGAGTGGATGAGCGGCCGAGGGTTGACCTATTGCATATAGCGGAGCTAGCAATGTAGAAGGTTGCTAAGGATGAATTCGGTTGAGGAGTTCATTGGTGAACACTACAAACTAATGTTAGAAGGATTGGGTGATGCCCGGAGCGGATTCTTCTAGCTACGCTTGAGTGACATAGCCCACATATAGTTCTTCGGGGATTGGAGGGACATGCCTACTCTCAGAACTAGGCATTATGATCGAAGAAGAAAGCAGGCCCCGTGATGGGCACCAAACTATTGATGTTAGCTATCAAACAGAGAATAATTTACAGGTTTTTTGGAGTGATTAAGGTCCTCTAACTCCTTCTGATGTATGGCTCAAGGGTTTTCTGTTCTTCCCTGCACAAGAAAGAACTCGTAAGAGGCCGAAGTTGGGTTCTCAAGTTGTTCTCTGACGATCAAGTCAGTAGATGACCTTGAGTGGGGAAATATAGAGCTAGCTATTAGTTATCTCAAAAACGACCAGAGAGAGTTACCTCATGCAGTTCCTCCCCTTTTTATAATGGATCTGAGAGATAAGAAGGTAACTTAGGACGAGTCGGCAGACATGTGCTACTTGTCGGTTGTTGAGAGATGTGAATCACCTGGTCATTTATTATAGGAATGACAGCATGTGCTCGGTGCTGACTGGGTCCGATGAGTCATAAAGGCTATATGAGCTAGAGAAATAATGACTTTGCTAGCGCAGTTAATGCAAGGACATGTGGCTGTCGGTGTGGGGTTTGAGAAAACTACCAATTCTTTTAGTCGTCTAGCTGATGGTCGACCATATCTGTTGACGGTTAATACAACAAGCCAAGCAGAGGTTATTCGTAGGAGTGACTGGCCAGGTTGGATGACAAGTACCGCCTTTTGATTCAGATACACGAGATGTCGGCAAAACAGTGGGCCGAGTCTGGTGGCTTGTGAATTCGATCGTAGAGTAGGTCAAGTAGTACCGGCTTTTTCTCTGTTACGTGATATGTTGGCTGAATAATAGGCCGAGTCGTGTGGAGATTGTCTTCATCTTGAATTATATGTATTAGGTATAGTGTAAAACACATGAAAAAGATTAATATTTAGTATTTTTTAGGGCTTTAACACAAACATGACATTCAAAACACCATAAACATTACTTCCAAAATCCAAATAACAAACATGGAGATAATTTTTCGAACAATCCCTTGTATCAAACAATTATACTACCATATATGATAATAAAAAACATTGCTTTGCATAATACAAAGGAAACAAACTAATAGTAAGTAGATAAAGAGTAAAGGATCATCTCTCCTTTGCATTTCTAAGCTAAAATCAAGATGTGCTCTCCACTTTGCGAGCATAATAATTGTGAAGCTTGCTGTTTCTCAACGTGAAAACCTCGAATATGCACCCTCTTCAGCAAGTATTGACTACTAGAAAAATGAGCAAACTAGACGGAGCAAACTAGACGGAATTATTTTCCGTCTAGTTTGAGACAAACTAGACGAAAAAATCCCATCTAGCTTGCTCTATCTAGTTTGCGGCAATCTAGACGTAATTTTCCATCTAGATTGCCAAATTAGACGAAAGGATTATTTTTATTAAAAATTTTCTAGTCATCCTAGACTGAAATTCCGTCTAGGTTGCAACCTAGATGGAAATTTTGTCTAGGTTGCCCAAAAAACTAAAACCCTAACCTTTCCCCCACATTTCCCTATGATTTCCACCCCCAGCCCTGGTCAGTGCTGTCTCCCGATGCCCTCTCTCCCCTCTCACTCTTCCCTTATTCGACGCCACTACCCCTATCAATTAAAAAAACCCTAAAACCCTAGCTCCCTTCCCCCCTCATATGCTATTCCCGCTCCCTCTTCCTAAGCCCGACCGCGACCATCGCACGTCACACCAATAATTTTTGGATCTTATCGTATCTCATCTCCTTAAAAGGTATGATTTTCATGAAAATTTTGAAAATTTTAAATTTTAAATTATTTATTCCTGAATTTAGTTTAAAACCCCTAAATTATGATCCAAAAATAAATGAGTTCGAATCTTTTAACCCTAATTAGAAAAAAAGTCAGTTATATATCAACCCTAACTCAACTACATTTTACCCCATTTGAACAACACTTATAAACGTAAATCTAATTGAACACTTGTGAACTATTAATCCTAATAGAACACCTGATTCATGATAGCCGATTGACACTAAGTTTTGTTCGTGATATAAGTATGTGTGATTATGTAAGTTTATGATGTGAAAATATATGACATAATTTTTTTTTTAAAAATAGAGTGATATATAACACATTATAATTTTTAATAATATGTTATATATCCAATTTAGGTGTATGAAAAAAATAACATCATCCCTAGACTTCCATCTAATAATTACATCTAATTTTTTGGACTTATAATATAAGATAAACGACTCATATTTGGGTAGGAGACAAGGTTTTCTCTCGAAAATGATCATTTACTTTATATTATAAGAAGAGAGAATTGGTATTAAAATTCGTAATTATTAGATCTGTCCTTCTCGGATGGATTATAAATATAGTAGTGTATGCATCTAAGTTTGTATACTTTGTATGTTTTCATTTCTTAAAAGTTTCGACAACACGTATTCATTGTTCTCCGTGTACAATAAACATATGTTATTCTATGTTTTGGTCTATTGCTGATAAACATAATAACATCCGTACAGTGTACAGAGAGAATAGCGGGTAGATGCTACCAAAATTTTTAAGAAATAAAAATATACAGAGTATACGAAGTTGGATGTAAGCACTACTATATTCTTAATGGATAGAAGCCTTTCTATAACAGCTGCTAGAGCGGTCTAATTAGTTTCTATATATGTTTTAGACATATTTTATGTAGAAAAATATTTTTATTGTTAAATGATATATGTACGTAAGTATGATGTGTGTTGTATGTATATTGTCACGAAGAGTCATGAATTTACTAGTAGTAGTGAGATTAATCGTAGTTAATAATTGTATATAATATATAAATGAGGATAATTCCTGACAAATAGTGGATAGATATTCCATAGCTTGAAAGATTTTGTGACACGTGATATAAGGAGGGATGTGACGCCTTTATGCGGTATGCCGAAATAAATCTGGGAAATTTAAGTAGCAGTGCTATGCATTGTCTCTATTGTAGGTGTAGGAATATAAAGCTACAGAATAGAAATGATATACAGATCCACCTAAAAAATCAGGTTTTGATAAAAAATATTAATATTGGCCAAATCTTAGGGAAGGCTGTATTGAAGATGAGGATCTAAATGTGCGTGTTGGTACGTCTGGTGGCTTACGGATAGATGACACAGAAACAAAGTTGAATGATATTTTTCTCATCCTACCAAATATGATATCGATGATAATGTTGAGGATGATATTAGAGATAAAAGTGAAGGTGATATCGAAGATGATGCTGAAGAGGTCAGAGATGTCGAAGGTATAGAAAGTATTAAAGATATGCATTCCTCCACAAATATAAAGCGAATAATGAAGCTACTAGAGATAGTGAAAAGGACTTATATGAGGGTTGTACCAAATACTTCAGATTTTCATTTATGCTAAAACTCCTATTTTTAGGACACATAGCAAAATGTCTGATAATTATTTTGAAATGCTTCTTGATTTGCTTCGGACGATAATTCCTGGAGGAGAGATGAGCATACCTCAAACAACTTATCAAGCTGAGAAGATTGTCTCCACTTTGGGTCTTGATAATAATAGGATTGATACATGTCTGAATGATTGTATCCTGTACCAAAAAGCCAATAAAGACCTTCAAGAGTGTTCGACATATAGAGTTTCTAGGTGGAAGTAATGCACAAAATCTTCAACAAGGAGTACAACGAAGACAGAGGTGACACATAACAAAGTTCCAGCGAAGTGCTTCGTCATTTTCTATTGGCCCCTAGATTGCGACGATTGTACATGAACAAGGACACGACATAGGACGTGAGGTGGCACAAGAAAGATCGAGTAGATAATGGTAAATTAAGACATCTTACTGATGCTTTAGCTTGGAAGCATGTTGATAAAATTTATCCTCATTTTGCTAATGATTGTAGAAATGTCAGACTGGGCCTATCTAGTGATGGATTCAATTTGTTTGGGGTAATGAGTTCTGGCTAGTCTACGTGGCCAGTTGTATTAATGCCATATAATTTACCTCCATTACTTTGTATGAAACAACTGTATATGATACTCTCATTACTGATACTGGTAAGTATGCACCGGGTAATGATATTGATGTCTATTTAGAGCCGCTAATTGATGTGCTGAAACAGTTATAGTCTGAGGGTATATTGACGTATGATGACTATCTTAAAGAGTCATTTAGATTACGTGCTATTCTATTATGGATGATTAATAATTTTTTAGCTTATGCTATTCTGTCCGGTTGGTCTACGAAGGGCAAGTGTGCTTGTCCTGTATGTTGTCCGTAATTTGAAGCTCTTCAATTATCGTATACCTGAAAGAGTTGTTATTGGTTTAATCGTATGTGGTTGCCCTTGAGTCATAAGGATCGAAAATCCTCTATGTTTGATGGCACTATTGAGAAGAGAATGAAGCCATGTTAGCTGGCAGGAGTTGAGATCGTAAAATTACTTGAGGGGTATCCAAAAGTTAGGTTTGGAAAAAACCGTTATTCTAAGTACGACCTGCTTAGAGCAAGAGATTCCTTAAAAACAAAAAAGTAATTGAAACATAAACGAACAGTCCAAAAAATGCAAGTTGAGAATGAAGCCAAAAAATTACCTAGAGGATGGACTAAATTTAGTATCTTCTTTTAGCTACCTTACTGGCAAAATCTTAAAATCCGACACAACTTAGATGTCATGTATATTCACGATACTCGCTATGCTTTCTCGATAGAAGCCAAAAGTAGGGGTAATCCCTTATCTAAATTCCTGCAAAGGAATAATATCATCAATGATGATTCCACTATACAAAAGTCTGGCCAACGTTACCGTAAGTGATGTTCACGTTCCAAGGCTAAAGACAGCGAAGTTGGCACTCAAAAGTGCCTTCAACTTGGAACTAATGGATATTTAAGAGAGATTCTATCTCTAAAGAGAGCTTCTATCTCTAAAGAGAGCTCGCCAATATCAGCATTGTACGACCCTCAGAGAGGTAGTCTCGACACTTCAAAAGAGTTGCCAATGTAAAGCTACTCCTAAAAAGGAATCAGTTTTCAGTCGTCTCAGTCATGATCCTAAGCCTTCAGAGGTTCGGGCTAAATGAAAATGACATACCCGAAAGGGTAAAATGCAAAAATTCACGGTCAACATGATGAGCGTAATTTCTAAAATGATGAAGAAAGTACAGACAGCTCGCCTGATCCATTCTATTCTCTTGGTATAGGATCCATGTTACCAGAAGTAGATGGTGTGTATCATCACACTAGGCTAAGATGAAGAGCAGCGATCACTTTTGATTACTCTTCCCTCCAAGCGTAGACATCACAGACTTCATCTTAGGTATACCAATCCATGTCTAGTGACGCTAACTTAGCCATAGCATCTAATGCAACCCCTAGTTCAAGTCAAAAGCGACAATGAGATGTAAATGTGATGGATCGAGATAATCTTATTGCTCAAATGATGGCTCAGAAGAAAGACTCAGATGAGTAGATCAAACAGTTAGAGAAGATGGTTGAACAACTCTTATTGGAATCTCAACCTCTAACTAAGTTCTTCAAATGGGGAAAAATCAAATTGATGAATCATCCCTAGAAGAAGATCAAGAACATAAAGATGATGCAGATTCTGATCTTATCCCAATCGGTGGGACGTGATCCTACGCCCCCCCCCCCCCCCCCGATGAAATCAAGCTGCCCAGTTTCATACATTTGATAGCAAAGATTCTCCGAACTAACATATCTACTACTTTCACTAATAGACTGGGAATATAGTGGGTAATGAAACCATTAAAGCGTAAGTTTTCATTGGCACCCTTCAGGGGGTAGCCTTCGATCAATTTCAGAATTTACTTGAGGGTTCAATCAGACCATGGGCGGATTTAGAATAAAAATTCCTCTAGTAATTTCATGAGGAACAATCTGATATTACCATGGCTAAACTTCTTTCTAAAGGATAAAATCTAGACTTCATCGAATCAAGAATCCTCAAGTTCAAGCCTAAGTAAAAGAAAGTTACTGCCAATATGGTGACTCTTCAGTTTGGTTCCATGCCAAAAATCCAAGCCTAAAGTGGCATCATCCCGATTCCTTGTGCAAGGATGAAAGTGGCCAACTATTACCAACAGAACCGATAAAGCCAAAGCTTAGTCCCTCTTACTACAGCAAGAGGTGAAATAATATGGGTATATCCTGATCTCCTCCAAAATGAACATTGGACTCTTCAGAAGTCCAAGAACAAGTGTAAGATAAAGTCTTGCAATGCCATCGCTGTAATAATTAAAGAAGAATCTCTACACATCACTTCACTCACCAATTCAAAGGGAGAAAAAGTGGTCATGGCAGGACTGAGGTCCAGCAAAGACTACCCAAGGGACTATGATCAACCACGATCTTCCAAACAACCCGAATCGATTAGGCAAAAAGAGACTCGGTTTGATAAGACTTTGCATTGTCCCCAACGTGATCCTAAATCCCCATTTCAGTATATGATATTATGGCCCAATTAGTCAATATTCCAGCTCATATAGCCTTATTAAAATTTTATATTTGTCTAAGGAAACAAGAGAAGCTTTGAAAGAAGCTCTGAATGACAATGACGTGTTTCTTACCCATTTGATTGAGCCCCCTCAGGACAAAGAACACAAACAGTACTATCAATACCAATGACAGGTGTCCTATATTACTTTCACCCTAGAAGATTTGCTTGTAAAGATCATCATCATAATAGACTCCCTTACTGTATTGAGTATATATGGTCAACAAGGGCTGAGAGGATTCACATCGATTCAGGCTCGACATTAAGCATAATTCCACATAGACTTCTGAGCTTCCTGGGTATCCCCCTCCACAAGCTCTTAACTATTTTCATAGCTGATAATCACATTTTATTATAATTTTATACCATCATTATCTATTTTATATGAATAAATATACCACTAATAATTGTTTTTATCTTTTAATTGCAGGTTAATGAAGAATAAATCTCAAACTCCTATCTCTCAACAAAAACCCATTGTTTAAATGAAGAAATGAAGCAAAGAAGCCCATTGGAAAATTAATTTCCAAATTATCCAAAAGCCCAAGCTAAGATGCAGGATTAAAGCCCAAGAAATATCAAAGCCCAAAGTCAAAACCAAAATAAAATGCATGAAGAAATCAAGAAGCCCAAAAGCCCAAAGATGCCAAAAGCCAAACAACAAGGAATTCTGCAGACAGCACAATGGAGAAGAGATGGCATCGATGCCAGCATCGATGGGGGCATCGATGCCCGCATCGATGCCTGTATCGATGCCAGCATCGATACCCTTATCGATGCTGGCATCGATACGGACGTAGAGTTTGTTATGAATCTAAGACTAAAATTTATTATTTTTGGATAAGATTTTAATCCAATGGCTCTCATTCATTGATGTTTACTATAAATAGGGGTAGAAAGTGAGGGGTTAGAGGTGTGAAAAATTTTATAACTTTATTTGGAGAGGAGGGCTACTCCTAATTGAGAAGGCCTTCCAAAAATTATAACTTTTGTTGCAATTAATAATAATAATTTTTCTCCACTTTAAATTTGTTTTTCTCCTCTTTGTTAAATGATGAGGATGAAGATGAAGAATAATTTGAAGGTTTGCATTTCTTTTATTTTTCTCTTTTATTTCTTTTAGTAATTTCTTTATTATTGCTTATTAGTTAGATTTACATTCATGCTTGTAGTGTAGATTTATTTTTTTGTCTTTTTATTTCTTTTTGCACTTTATTTTGTAGAGTAGATTTATTTTCTTGCATTTAATTTTTGTAATTTATTTTATAGTTTAGATTTTAATTCTTTGTAGTTAGATTTATTTCTTGTTCATAGTTTAGATTTTTATTTTCTTTTTAATTTTGTAATTAGTTCTTTTTCTTATTGTTTTTATTTCTTAAGATGAGAAATTAATTCTTGTAGGAATCTTAGAATTGTATGATGCGAGCCTAATTTCCTTTATATTATGCAAATTTTTCTCTTGCACTTAAAATATTTATGTTTAGGATAATCAACTAGAGAACTAATCGGTAGAAGAAAATTTTTTTGTCTTTTTATTTCTTTTTGCACTTTATTTTGTAGAGTAGATTTATTTTCTTTCATTTAATTTTTATAATTTATTTTGTAGTTTAGATTTTAATTCTTTGTAGTTAGATTTATTTCTTGTTCATAGTTTAGATTTTTATTTTCTTTTTAATTTTGTAATTAGTTCTTTTTCTTATTGTTTTTATTTCTTGAGATGAGAAATTAATTCTTGTAGGAATCTTAGAATTGTATGATGCTAGCCTAATTTCCTTTATATTATGCAAATTTTTCTCTTGCACTTAAAATATTTATGTTTAGGATAATCAACTAGAGAACTAATCGGTAGAAGAAAAATTTGATAATCTATGCTTATCTTAAATGGTTTGATAGGTTATGCTTATGAATTCTAGGATTCTATCTTGTTGTTGTTCTTATCATGAATAATAATTTTGACTTAGATGATAATTTGATAGGTTATACTTTTCTTAAATGGTTTGATAGTCTATGCTTAATAAATCTAAGTTAAAAATATGATAAAAAGAGAATAGTTTGTATTTTGTAATTGAGATTAGTTAGTGGATTAAATTCTAGATTTCTCACATCTTAAGTTAAAACCTCCATCTTGACTTTCTTGAATTTTCTTTTTATTCTTGATTTTATTCCTTGATTTTATTCATTCTTCTTTCTTGCCTTATGATTTCATTTATTCTTTGATTCTTATTTATTTTCTCTAAAATTTAATTTATTGTCTCTTGCATATATTCACAACAATCACTTATCACAATCACACTTATTCTTTAATCCTATTTTGTCACGCACACAACATAAGAACCTATTCTAATAATCTCTTAAAATCACATTCCTCGTGGGATCGATAACTTTTATACTATAACTTGATCAATTGTGCACTTGTAATTTTGGTACATAATTATGTCGCATCAAGTTTTTAGCGCCGTTGTCGGGGAAGGTGCTTAAATAGGATTTTATTATTTTGGTTCTTTAACTTGTGTGTTTTCTTGTGAAGGAACCGCTTGGAGCTTGAAAGACTTGGATTGAAGATCAAGAACTTAGAGAATTGCTTTCGGGTAAGTCCTCTTTCTAGCGTTTTCAATTCCACTCTTTTTAGTTAGCTTCACAATTAGAGATAATTAGGATTTAAAAAATAAAAAGATTTTATTTTTGTTGACCATAATAAAATCCACCTTTCACTTGGACATTAACTAACAAGATAATAAATTCAAACAAGAGCTCTCTTCTCACATTTGATTGTTATTGACCATAATTAAAAAATATAAAGATTTTCTTTTTATCATCCTTTTTAGTCGCTTTTAATTTCTAGGGTTGCATTTCATATAATTAGTAGGAATTCACCAAAGTGATTTGAGCATATTTCATCACCCTTTCCTTAGCCCACAAATCACTAATTTCTTACTTCACAAACCCAAGCCTTCTAAAACTCATTAGACTTTGGCCCCTAAGGATTCGAGCTCAATAAGGAACAAGAAATCCTTAAGTGAACCGGTTTAAGTTTTCTCAGATTAGTTGGTGTCTAAGGTAAGGTTTAGGGGTTGCGTAAAGCGCTCTGTAAGGAACGAGGTACTTAATTGATCTCTGATCACACTCTAGTACTATCCTTACCTGGCTAACTACCTGAGTAAAACTTTAATCTTTTCACTGTAGGAGTTTTTGGTTAGGAGCTGGTCTAGTGAGTTAGGCTAAACCCTAGAATTAAAGTGATTGAAAAGTAATTGCTTTGATTTGTTTTAGTTAGGATTTTTCTTTATCCTTTTCTTCTCATAAAAAAAACTAATTTTCTTTCTTTCCTTAAAAAAAAAAAATTTGTTTTGGTGTATGCAAACTTGGGTTCGGGATAATTCTCATCGTTTAATCCGTGTTGAACCAATCCAAGAAATGGCAAACCAACCCGTTCTCTAGGATATGTGTTACCCCACCAGAAATGTAATTCCATCTTGCATAAGACTCCCCGAAGTAAATGGAGCAAATTTCGAGCTTAGACCGTATTACCTAAACATGCTTCCTAAATTCCTTGGTAATGAAACAGAAGATGCATATATTTTTATCTCGGAATTTGAGGAAGTGTGTATTATGATTAAAATGAGAGAATTAACCGAAGATGCAATTAAGCTCAGATTTATTCTATTTTCTCTTAAGGACAAAGCTAAAAAATAGTTGTACAGCTTACCGACAAATTCCATCTCAACTTAGGAGGACTTTGTCACCGTTTTTCTTAAGAAATTTTTCCCTATTCACAAAACGGTAAAGCTTAGGAACAACATTCAAAACTTCAAAATTATCCCGGGAGAGCCATTCTGGAAATATTTCGACCGATTCAAAGATCTTTTAATCCAATGTCCTCATCATGGTCTAGAAAAATGGCGATTGTGCCAAGTCATATATGAAGGATTGGACTATTCTTCAAAAACATCTTTAGAATCGATGTGTCAGGGAGATTTTATGAGGAAAAACGCAGATGAAACTTAGGAATTTCTAGAGAGTTTATCCAAGAAAACAATGCAGTGGGAACACTGTGATGACAGAGTTTCATCAGTTCCCCAATCTAAGTCTAGTGGTCTTTCCCTGGAGTCAAACATTGCTTCTGAAGCAAAGATGGCAACAATTCTGCGGAGGTTAGAAGCCTTAGAAGTTAAGGAACGAGCTCCAGCTCAAATCAATCATATTTCTGCCCCGGGATGTCATAACTGTCAGTCTTCTACCCATGTTTTAGATGAATGCCCTCTCTTAGGAAACAACCATGCTTTAGAACAGATGAACGCTGCATTCCAGCGCCCTAGAAATGATCTATTTTCTCCAACCTACAATCCAGGTTGGAGAAATTATCCCAACTTTGCTTGGAACCAAGGAAATTCTCATGGAAACCAAAACTTCATTCCCGCGTCGAACCAACAATTCCCTAGGGGAAACACTGTCCCATTCAACACACCAAACAATTTTTAACAAGCTAATCCAGTTTTTCCAAACCAACATCCTCATCCTCACCAGCCTACAAACCCTTCAAATTCTGATCATGACAAACGTTTGAGTGTCTTAGAAAAGGGTTTAGAAGCTATGATCAAAGCTTCTACACAAACGACCAACATGTTGACCCAGTCATCCACCACTCTAAATTCCTTCATGCAAACAACCGGCCAAGTGCTCAACTCGAACACTCAAGCCATAGCCCGGTTAGAAACCCAACTTGGGCAACTAGCCGCTGCCGTGAGTGAGAGAGAAAAAGGAAAATTCCCAAGTCAACCTGTTACAAACCCTAAAGATAATGGATCCAGTTCATCCCATCCAGCTCATGTGAATGCAGTTCACACTCTAAGATTAGGAAAACAAATAGACAACCAAGTTAGAATGCCACCGGATCAAACCCCTTCTCCCATCCAACACACTCCTTCCAATGAAGCAATTCCTTCCGATGACCAACATGTTGAACTTGAGATTGAGCCTAATCTAGATAGGTATAGGCCCGTTGCCCCCTTTCCAGATAGACTCAAACCTAGGAAAAACTCTCCGCAGGTTGAGAAAATCCTAGAAACATTTAAACAGGTCAAGATCAACATCTGCAATCGAACAAATTCCTTCTTATGCAAAGTTCTTGAAGGACTTATGCACTAAGAAAAGAACCACCAATGTCCCCAAGAAAGTCTTCTTAGCTGCCAACCTCAGTGAAATTTTTTCGAAACCAATGCCGTTGAAATACAAGGACCCTGGTTGTCCCATAATTTCATGCATCATAGGTAACACTCACATTGATAAGGCACTTCTAGACTTGGGAGTCGGCGTCAACCTCCTTCCTTATTCAGTCTATCAACAGCTAGGTGTAGGAGAACTTAAACCGACAAGATGCACTCTACAGTTAGCTGATAGATCTGTAAAAATTCCTAAAGGAGAGGTAGAGGATGTTCTGATCAAAGTTGGAGAGTTCATTTTCCCTGTTGATTTTATTGTCTTGGAAACGCAGCCCGTTTCCAATCTCAAAAGTCAAATCCCCGTCATTCTAGGAAGACCGTTCTTAGCCACCTCAAATGCTTTGATTAATTGTAGAACCGGTCAGATGAAACTATCTTTTAGGAATATGTCTGTTGACCTCAATATTTTCAACCTAGGAAGACAGCCTAGTGATCCATATGATGAACCCATGGAAGTGAATTTTATTCAGGGAATATCCAGTGAACAATAAGAGGGAGAGTGTGAGTCTGATTCAAATGCATCTGATTTAATGATTGAGGAGTTTTCTGATGACGAACTAGAAATAGAACCACTGGTCAATCATGCTTCTACTGTTGGCTGGCAACGAGAACCTTTGAAGATAGAACCCCGAGTCCAACTTCGTCCATCTGTGGAGGAACCCCCTAAGTTAGAGCTCAAACCTCTATCTGAAAATCTAAAGTATGCCTACTTAGGGGAGAACGAGTCTTTACCAGTTATCATTTCTTCTGATTTGACTACCGATCAAAAAGAAGCTCTTTTAGATGTTTTAAGAGAGAATAGGGAAGCCATTGGATGAACCATGGCTGATATCAAAGGGATTAGTCCAACCATTGTTCAACACCGAATCCATTTGATAGATGATGCCAAACCTACTAGAGATCCTCAACGTAGGTTAAACCCAGTGATGAAAGAAGCCGTTAGGAAAGGCATTCTGAAATGTCTCGATCATGGGATAATTTATCCCATTTCTAATAGTTCATGGGTGAGTCCGGTCCAAGTTGTTCCAAAGAAATCTGGGATCACCGTGATCCAAAATGAGGCTAATGAGCTGATTCCCACTCGAATCCAAACTGGATGGCGAGTCTGTATTGACTACCGAAAACTCAACTTAGCCACTCGGAAAGATCACTTCCCTCTTCCTTTCATTGACCAAATGTTAGAGCGTTTAGCAGGACACGAGTTCTATTGTTTCCTGGATGGATATTCAGGTTACAATCAAATCCCTATCGCTCCCGAAGATCAGGAGAAAACCACCTTCACTTGCCCGTATGGAACATTCGCATACCGACGCATGCCCTTTGGACTGTATAACGCACCGGCCACATTCCAACGTTGCATGATCAGTATTTTTTCCAACATGGTAGAGCGATTTCTCGAAATTTTCATGGACGACTTTTTCATTTTTGGTGACACGTTTTCCCAATGTTTGCATCATCTTAAACTGGTTCTGGAACGGTGTAGGGAGAAAAATCTGACTCTCAATTGGGAGAAATGTCATTTCATGGTCAAACAAGGCATTGTCTTAGGACATGTAGTTTCTAATAGGGGAATTAAAGTGGACAAAGCTAAGGTAGATCTCATTTCCAATCTCCCTCCTCCCAAAACAGTCAAAGATGTCAGATCATTTCTTGGTCATGCTGGTTTTTACCGACGTTTTATCAAGGATTTTAGCAAAATTGCTAGACCCTTGACCAATCTCTTAGCCAAGGATACATCATTTGTCTTCTCTCCCGACTGCCTAAAAGCTTTCAAATATCTGAAAAAGGAGCTAACTACAGCTCCTATCATTCATGCACCAGACTGGACCTTACCCTTCGAACTGATGTGTGATGCATCTGATTCTGCGATTGGAGCTGTTTTAGGACAACGGTTTGATGGAAAACCGCATGTGATCTACTATGCCAGTAGGACTCTGAATGATGCCCAGCAAAATTACTCTGTCACAGAAAAAGAGTTTTTAGCTGTAGTCTTTGCCTTAGAAAAATTCAGGTCCTACCTCATCGGTTCCTTAACCAAAGTTTTCACTGATCATGCCGCACTAAAGTATCTTTTGACCAAAAAGGATGCTAAAGCACGGCTCATTAGATGGATTCTCCTTCTTCAAGAGTTTGACATTCAAATTCTTGACAGAAGGGGAACAGAGAACCCCGTAGCAGATCACCTCTCTCGACTCCCAAATGCACCAACATCAACCGTTCCAATCAATGAACATTTTCCAGATGAACAACTCCTAGAAATCCAATATGTTCCCTGGTTCGCCGACATTGTGAACTACATAGTCATGAACCAGATCCCTTCTCATTGGTCCAAACAGGATAGATCCCGTTTTCTATGAGTTTTGCAAAGCCTGTAACCGCTGTCAGCTTTTAGGGAAGGTCACTAGAAGAAATATGATGCCCTTACAACCCATCTTATCCGTTAAACTTTTTGATCTGTGGGGTATCGATTTCATGGGACCATTTCCAAATTCCTTTGGAAATGTTTACATTCTAGTAGCCGTTGAATACATGTCAAAATAGGTTGAGGCGGTAGCTTGCAAAACTAATGACAATAAGATCGTTGTCAAGTTTTTGAAAGAGAATATTTTTACACGGTTTGAGTACCCCGAGCGATCATCAGTGACAACGGTACACATTTCTGTAACCGTTCTTTTGAAGCTTTGATGGGGAAATATTCAATCACACACAAATTGTTAACTCCTTATCACCCCCAAACCAGTGGACAAGTAGAGGTCACAAACAGGCAGATTAAACAAATCTTAGAAAAAACAGTTAATCATAACAGAAAAGATTGGTCTGTAAAATTATGTGATGCTCTGTGGGCATATAGAACAACTTTCAAGGCTAATTTGGGGATGTCACCATACAGACTGGTATTCGGAAAAGCTTGTCACCTACCAGTAGAGTTGGAACATCGAGCAATGTGGGCGATAAAACAGTTGAATTTTGATTCAGACTCAGCAGATAAGAACAGATTGCTCCAAATAAATGAGTTGGAAGAAATTAGAAATAATGCATACATAAACTCAAAATTTTACAAAGAGAAAACCAAGATTTTTCATGACAAATCAATTTTACGAAAAAATTTCTCTCCAGGACAGAAAGTTTTATTGTACAATTTAAAATTACATCTTTTTTCTGGAAAATTAAGATCAAGATGGACAGGTCCATTTTTTGTCAAACAAGTTTTTTCACATGGAGCTGTCGAGATAGAAAATCCTAAAAATGATAACATTTTTAAAATAAATGGTCAACGTCTAAAACCATTTTTAGAATTTTTTACGCTCGGAGAGGAAGAGGTGTTGGTTCTTCATAAACCTCATTATCTTTAAAAAAATAAAATAAATAAATAAATAAATAAAAATAAAATGAAAAAAATATGCTTATAATTTTTCTTTCTTATTTGATTTCTTCATCCTCATACTAACAGTAATTACAGAGCCTTATCATCATTGTCGACCAAAAAAATGTAAGTTCTTCAATTCTTATCTGCTTTACTTTGTGCATCAGCGAATTTGCATAGAGGACAATGCAAAATTTAGGTGTGGGGAGTGGGAAGTACATATTTTCCTCTTTATTTTATCATTTTGTTGCATTTTTGACATAGTTAAAAAAATATATAAAAATATTGTCACTTGCTAATTAATAAAGTTAAGTAATAATTGATCTAATTGATAGATTTTAAATTTTTTAATTCCTAGTTAGTGACATACTCAAGTTCACCTTTTATGACAACTCTAATTAATTCTTAAGAAATGATTTTTCAAGTAGTATACCTTACTTAAGTCTTACCTTAGACTTTTAATTAAAAATAATGAAATTTTTGCATGCTTAACTTAGAGTTGAAAATATTATTTCAAGTTATCTTGATTTACACATTTTTTTTTCAGACTATATATACTTACACATATATATATTAAAAAAAACTAACCTTATAAAAGAAGAGTGCGAAAAATGGGCACCAAAAAGAAAAAAAACTCTTAAATTCAAGGTGACTCTATCTTATAAAGCCTAAGTTGACTGAGTAATTAAGCCCAAGGAGTATTTCTATACTTAATGACCTAAGCCCAATTGGGTTAGGATTCATTGACCCAAAACTCGTTAAATGGTCACTTAGAAAGCCCGTTAAAGTAAAAAACAATCACCAAGAATTAGAGAGTGAAAAAAATATATATATATATATAACACTAACCATTGTTTTTATATATATTGTTGTTTTGTATATATGGTCTTGAAAAACAATTTTTGATCAAGAGACTTGAAAGTTATTTAAAACAAAGAGTTGGCATGTTCTTTTCAAAACTTTTTAATTAAATTTCTAAGATTTAACTTGGTTTTGTATTGCTATAATGAAAAAGATTTTTTAGGGGATTTACATTGGAGTTATATATAAAAACGTTTTCTTGATTATTAACTAGCTTCAATTAGAATGTCTAAATATATCAAGGAAAATTAGTTATTTACTGACTTATTTAACTTGGCAAGTTGACCGAATTTTATGGGTATATTCACTGCAAACCCTCACGAGACTACAACTCGTCCACTAGGATAACCTAGGGGGTTTAAAGGCTTGTTGTATGTGCTAAATACAACCGCGATTCCTACGAAAGTGAGTTAGGATTTTCTTTTTATTTTCTTTGCTAGAGGACTAGCAAAAGTTTAGATGTGGGGGTATTTGATAATCACATTTTATTACAATTTTATACCCTCATTATCTATTTTATATGAATAAATATACCACTAATAATTATTTTTATCTTTTAATTGCAGGTTAATGAAGAATAAATCTCAAACTCCTATCTCTCAACAAAAACCCATTGTTTAAATAAAGAAATGAAGCAAAGAAGCCCATTGGAAAATCAATTTCCAAATTATCCAAAAGCCCAAGCTAAGATGAAGGATTAAAGCCTAAGAAATATCAAAGCCCAAAGTCAAACCCAAAATAAAATGCATGAAGAAATCAAGAAGCCCAAAAGCCTAAAGATGCCAAAAGCCAAACAACAAGGAATTCTGCGGACAGCACAATGGAGAAGAGATGGCATCGATGCCAGCATCGATGGGGGCATGGATGCCCGCATCGATGCCTGTATCG
The DNA here is from genome assembly GCF_001876935.1 of Asparagus officinalis. Taxonomy (NCBI): domain Eukaryota; kingdom Viridiplantae; phylum Streptophyta; class Magnoliopsida; order Asparagales; family Asparagaceae; genus Asparagus; species Asparagus officinalis. The sequence continues at coordinate 43,732,542 of NC_033798.1, read as the reverse complement.
TTTTTATTTCTTTTTAGTAATTTCTTTATTATTGCTTATTAGTTAGATTTACATTCATGCTTGTAGTGTAGATTTATTTTCTTATCTTTTTATTTCTTTTTATACTTTAATTTGTAGAGTAGATTTATTTTTATGCATTTAATTTTTGTAATTTATTTTGTTGTTTAGATTTTAATTCTTTGTAGTTAGATTTATTTCCTGTTCATAGTTTTTTTAATTCTTTGTAGTTAGATTTATTTCTTGTTCATAGTTTAGATTTTTATTTTCTTTTTAATTTTATAATTAGTTATTTTTCTTATTGTTTTTATTTCTTGAGATGAGAAATTAATTCTTGTAGGAATCTTAGAATTGTATGATGCTAGCCTAATTTCCTTTATATTATGCAAATTTTTCTCTTGCACTTAAAATATTCATGTTTAGGATAATCAACTAGAGAACTAATCGGTAGAAGAAAAATTTGACAATCTATGCTTATCTTAAATGGTTTGATAGGTTATGCTTATGAATTCTAGGATTACTATCTTGTTGTTGTTCTTATCATGAATAGTAATTTTGACTTAGATGATAATTTGATAGGTTATACTTTCCTTAAATGGTTTGATAGTCTATGCTTAATAAATCTAAGTTGAAATATGATAAAAAGAGAATAGTTTGTAATTTATAATTGAGATTAGTTAGTGGATTAAATTCTAGATTTCTCACATCTTAAATTGAAACCTTCATCTTGACTTTCTTGAATTTTCTTTTCATTCTTGATTTTATTCCTTGATTTTATTCATTCTTCTTTCTTACCTTATGATTTCATTTATTCTTTGATTCTTATTTCTTTCCTCTAAAATTCAATTTATTGTCTCTTGCATATATTCATAACAATCACTCATCACAATCACACTTATTCTTTAATCCTATTTTGTCACACACACAACATAAGAACCTATTCTAATAATCTCTTAAAATCACCTTCCTCGTGGGATCGATAACTTTTATACTATAACTTGATCAATTGTGCACTTGCAATTTTGGTACATAATTATGCCGCATCAATAGCCATACTCAGCTTTAATTCCAGCAGTAGCTAATCTTTTAGAAAGATCCAACTTAAGTGTAAGGTTAGAAATTTAAAGATGGATGTGACTTGCTATATATCAACGTCAAGACACCTTACAACCTTCTCTTTGAACGGCCTTAGATTCATTCCAATACGATCATTCCTTCAACACTTCATCGATATTTCTCTAAAAAGTATCCTTTCAAGGGGGTGAAGAATTATTTTACCGACCCTCTCTTGTAGGGTGAGAATCATTCAATTGGGATTGTCCTTCCCAATGATGGAGACAACAGTAATGAAGTAGATGTTGAACTAGATCCTAATGATAATCTAATATGGAAGATAAATATGTTTGTAATTACCGTAGAGACCTTTGTATCGACCAGTCTGTCAAAGATTAGAGTGGCTGGACCTTTAATGAATAAGAGTTTGCTTACGACTACTCTTTAGACTCCGAGTCTAAAAACTCAAGGGTCAAAACTCTGATGTCTAGACTAGGCTTAGAACGGGCATTGCATATGCCGATAAGGGAGTCATACTCAGCTTGTAAACAACTAGGTAACTCAGAGGATGCTATCTTCATGATTCAACATAGGAGAAATGCACCAAATCCGATTATTTTTAGAAAAGTTGAGCCACAACCTCACTTATTAAGCTTAGATAAAGAAATTAAAGAAGCATCGGAATTCTCCCCATACAACCAACAGTCTCAGCACATTATGGCAAATATGGGGTGCAGCCTCATTGCTAAACAATGATTGAATTTCTATTGAGGTCTAAGAGTTTATTTTATCCCCTTTATACCAAAAGGGAAGGTTTTTTATTATTATAATAGTACCAATTGAGGGCTCGTTATATTTTTCTTAAAGTCGAATCACGAATAAAGTAAGCATTTGATGACTTTCTAAGCAGTTCTCTAGATACGTCCAATTGGGATTCTGACATCAGTCTTGGAGCCTTGCTCAGCGAATTCTCAGCTAACATGGTCTCGTGCGATCTAACTTTGGATCTCAATGAATCCGAAGTGTTTGAAGATTCTGAAGATAATTCATGGACAAAATATCTTGAAAAGCAATGGTGGTCACACTATGAAGTCAGTGAACAACCTCCCAAAGATAAAGTGGTTCAAATCAACACAGGCATTTTCATCAGTGAAAGTCTATTATCCATTGAAAATGAATAACTAATAGATCTCATTCAAGAATACATTAATGTTTTCACCTCGAGTTATGAAGACGTGCCCAGTTTAGATTCTAATGTGGCTATACATTGACTTGACATCAACCTTAGTGTCAAACCAGTCAAATAACAACAATGATGCTTTCGTCATGAGTTGATAAAGTAGATCGAGAAAAAACCATAAACTCATTGAATGCAGGCTCATCCATGAGGAATAACTGATTGGTTGGCTAATATCGTGGTAGTGATGAAAAAGAATGACAACATCCGAATCTGTATTAATTTTTAGGATCTCTATCTTGCTTGTCCAAAAGATGAATTTCCTTTCCCTATCATGGATGTCATAGTTGACAACACATGTGAGTTTGAAAGGATGTTATTCATGGATGGGTTTTCTGGATACAACCAAATCAAAATCTATCCAGATGATCAGAAGCATACAACTTTTAGAAGACCCTTAGGATTAATTTGTTACAAAGTAATGCCCATTTGTCTAAAAAATGTTGGAGCAACTTATCATGCGCCATGAACATGCTTTTTCATGATCATTTGCATAAGACAGTAGAATGTTATGTCGACGACCTTGCAATCAAAAATCATCACAAGTAAGATCATGTCAATGATTTGAGAATAGTATTCGAAATTATGCTATAGCACCAGCTCAAGATGAATCCAATCACGCCTTTCTTGGGGGTATCATCAGGTAAATTTCTTGGGTTTATTATAATGTCTAGAGGAATACATGTTGACTCTAAAAAAGTAAAAGTCATCCAAGAGATGCCACCTTTGAAGAATCTCAAAGAACTCAGAGGTCTACAATGACGATTTGCCTGTATTCTTAGGTCTATCGCTAAATTATTAGGGAAATGTTACCTATTTTAAAGACTGATGAGGAAAAGTGTCTCATTTGTATGAGATGACACGCGCCAAGAAGCTTTCAACTAGATCAAGGGTTATCTCACGAAGCTGGCAGTTCTAGCTGCACCAGCACCAAGTAAACCGTTTTTGATCTATGTTAAGGCAATGGACCATTATCTTCTAGCACTTCTCACCTAGAAGAATGACAATGATCATGAACAAGCCATTTATTACTGTAGTTAGACTATGACTAATGTCGAGCATTGCTACAATCTAGTCGAAAAGGAATATTTAGCATTGGACTTTACAATTCAGAAGATGTGACACTACCTCACTGGCCAGTCCATCCACATCATTTCAAGAGTTAATCGTCTACAAATACTCATAACAAAACTTGAATCACTAAATTCCAGGTTACCATAATGGGCGATACTGCTTTCGCATTACGATATGACATTCATGCCGTAGAAAGAAATCAAAGGTCAAGCAATAGCCGACTTTGTAGCAGAAAATTCCATCCTCGAGTCTTCTAAGCTCTATGAAGACATTCCGGATGAAGTCTTTGAGTTAAATGCTACCTAAGACCAATAGATATGGCAGCTTTACTTTGACTATGTATCAAGACATAATCACAATGGTGCAATTATTACAGGAGTGAGGCTAGTGCTGATCGATTTCCATGAACATGTCCTTCCTTAAACCAATTCATTGACCGAGCCATGCTCTAACAATATGGCCGAATATATTGCCCTTGTAATCAGCTTGCAACTTGCTCAAGATATGGGTGTCAAATATCTTGAAGCCATGGTGATTCCATGCTTATCATAAATTAGATCAAAGAAGAATATGAGGTCAATCACAACAATCTCATACCCTACCTTGAAGTAGTAATAAAGCTCGATCATTTGAAGGTTTCTACATCAGTTATGTAGCATGCATCTAAAATATTCATTCAGATGCTTTGGCATCCATTGTAGCCATACTTGCTTTGCTACCCAAATTTACTTGGTGCATTACAGTGGGTAGCCATCAATTATGCTCCCCAGAGCAAATCTTTAAAGCTAACGAAATGCATATCATGCAAACTCACTTCAAAATTAGTGATTGGCGGTTCTTGATCATTGATTATGTCCTGCATGAAATACTACTTGAGAGGCTGAAGCAAGCGACCTCTATTCAAAGAAGAGCTTCACGCTTCTTCTATGATTCTGCTATGTAGATTTTGTACTGACGATCATTCAACAGCGTGTTGCTTCGATGCTTATCACTAAATAAATCCCGAGAAGCATCAAAGGAAGCACATGACAGTACATGTAGAGCTCATTAACTAGGTCCTAAACTCTAGGATCGACTTTGTCATCAATGCTACTACTGGCCGATAACGAAAGCAGATGTGGTAGTATATGGTAAGTGATGTTATGCGTGTCAAGTCCACACTGCTTTTCTACATCAACCTCTGGAAGAGTTGCATCCAACTGTTGCTTCATAGCCATTTGAAACATTGGGCATGGACATTATCGGACCAATCAATTTGCCATCCGCTAAAAGCAATCGATTCTTTCTGGCTATTACTGATTAATTCTCTAAATGGGTCGAAGCTGTTCCACTTAGAGAAGTTACGGTGATCAAATTCTTGAAATTTCATGTAAATTATCAATTTGGTGTCCTTAGATGGATCGTTCATGATAATGGTCTGCAGTTCATCAGTCAACCATTTTTTAAATTCTGCGACAAGTTCAGATTTCAAGATGTGGCTTCTACGCCATACCATCCAGCTACTAATAATTTAGCTAAACCTTTTAACAAGACCATCATCAAATTTTTGAAGAAGTTTGTCTCCTCTAATAAACGAGATTGGGATAAGAAACTAGAAGAGTGTTTATGGGCTTTGTAGGATCGCTGCAATGGCACTCAAACACTAGAAGGGGGGGTTGAATAGTGTTTATGAAATCTAATGCGGAAACTTTAAATTTCAATAAAATAATATCACAAAGAGTAAGAAAGATCAAACCAATGTGTAGACAATCACAGAAAATTGCATACGCAAACACAAGGATTTATACTGGTTCGGTCCTCCAGACCTACATCCAGTCCCCAAGCCTCGCTTGAGATTTCTCCACTATTTCCACTTGCAAAACCGCAAGCACTTGCAACCCGCAAGCAAACCGTACAACCTTGACAATCTTCAATTGCCAATGCCACAACAATCTCTTCTTCCAAGAGATTATCAAACTGAAACAAAATGGTACAACTCTTTCTCTTCCTATAAGCCTTGATGTGTAGATGTGAGTGACTTACAATAGGCTATAGGAATGGTTTTTGTTCTAGAGTAATGGAGTTTTAATCAAGAACAAAACTGAAAATAACACTCAGTTTTTCTCTTCAAAAATGGAGTTAAGAACTCAAGAAAAACTCAAGTTTATAGAAAGGAATTCTGATATAAAATTTCAGAACTTAACACCTATTTATAGGTATAATTTTAGTTCAAAAATATTCAAAAATAACTGCCAAAAACGTTCACAAAACGTTCATATTCATTTGAAAAATATAGCTGTTAGAATGGCTGTCTGGTCGACCAGATTGAGGCCTGGTCGACCAGAAAGGCTTTCTGGAAAATTTCCTGGTCGAATCTGGAGCCTCTGGTCGACCAGGTCCATATCTGGTCGACCAGACAGAGAAATTTCTGAATCTCTGTATCTGGTTATTATATCTGGTCGACCAGACATTTCTTTGGTCGGCCAGAAACTATGTTATACATATTTTCAATAGTTTAAAATGTTATTCATTCGTTGATTAGACTTAGGATTATACTTAGAATATTTTCTATGATCTTCTAAGTGAGTAGTGTGTGTTGTGTGTGTGATCAAGGCTTGTACAAAGATTCTAAAAGAAAAGACAAAATTACATCACTAATGAAACAATTAATACATTTCTTCGATACAACCTAATATTTCTTCAACATGGCCTAAAACTTCAAATAGATCTTCAAGATTATGCACATAATCCATTACATCTCCCATCCAAATAGGAAGACATAAACTTGCAATGAAAATTAAGTTTTCTATGGGATTCATATTGAATGTATTGTGTTGTTTAAGAAGAAATATATCTCTATTTATAATCATGGAAGAAGTTATTAGAGACTAACTAACAAGTAGTTATCTAAGAATTAGTTAGAATAACTTAACATATGAGTTCAAAATTTATGAAACCATTTTTCTTATGTTAACCAACATTAATGACAAGAATATTTGCTAAAAATAAAATTCATTAAGCAAAAGCAAACATACTTTTTCATTAATAACATAGCAAACATAATAACTAATACAAGCAAACATGATAACTAATAACTAGTACAAGCAAACCTAGTAAAACACACTTGTTCATTAATAAATAATGAACTCTATTGATTGGGAGGGAAATGATCATGAAAGTAACGAAGAAGTTCATCTTGACTTTTACGCATGGCATCTTGACTCTCACGCATTTGGGAAAGTTGGTATTGCATTACATAATGAGATGCAACCAATCTATCTTGAGTTTCCAATATGCGTGTTTGATTTGTAGTGAGAGTCTCAAATTGACTAGTAATTCCGGCATAGTCAAAAGATTGCTCATGTGTTTGCTCTTGAGGTTGAGCTTGAGCTTCTTCTTCATCTTCATCGTTGTCATCATCTTCACCAACCTCTTCTTATTCTACATCCATGTTATATTCATTTGGATTGTGAGGAATTTTCATTCTTGCTAAAGCGGCTCGATTGAAATCTCTTCAAAATGATCTTAAGAAGTCAAGAAAAACTCAAGTTTATAGAAAGGATTGAGAGATCAATTTTTAGAACTTAACACTTATTTATAGGTATAATTTTCGTTCAAAAATATTCAAAAATAACTGCCAAAAACGTTCACAAAACGTTCATATTCATTTGAAAAATATAGCTGTTAGAATGGCTGTCTGGTCGACCAGATTGAGGCCTGGTCGACCAGACAGAGAAATTCTGGAATTTCTGTCCGAGTCTGTAGCCTCTGGTCGACCAGGTCCATATATGGTCGACCAGACAGAGAAATTTCAGAACCTCTGTATCTCAAGGCTTGTACAAAAATTCTAAAAGAAAAGATAAAATATTACATCTTCATCTTTTGATCTTTGAAATAGCCTTGATAATTTGATTGTTGCTTTGAGATGTATATCTTGAATCTGCAGTAAAATATGTTAGATAAATAATGATTTGTTATCATCAAAATACAAGATGTAACATCAACCATGTTCCCAACAATCTCCCCCTTTTTGATGATGATAAATAATATTGAAAATTTTTAATAACATACTTACTCCCCCTGCAACAATGCATACATGTTAATTTAACACACACAAAAAAATATCACTTATTAATATTGTATAATCATGCATACATGTCAATATTTCAATATTCTAATATATCTCCCCCTTTGTCATTAACAAAAAGGAGAATAGAAAGGGAGATAATAAATAATGAAACAATTAATATAAAACTTCTGGTTCAACCCTAGTATTTTGTTTATATAAATATTTTTCTTTCTAAAACCCAAATAGATCTTCAAGATTATGCACATAATCCATTACATCTCCCATCCAAATAGGAAGACATAAACTTGCAATGAAAATTAAGTTTTCTATGGGATTCATATTGAATGTATTGTGTTGTTTAAGAAGAAATATATCTCTATTTATAACCATGGAAGAAGTTATTAGAGACTAACTAACAAGTAGTTATCTAAGAATTGGTTAGAATAACTTAAAATATGAGTTCAAAATTTATGAAACATTTTTCTTATGTTAACCAACATAAATGACAAGAATATTTGCTAAAAATAGAATTCATTAAGCAAAAGCAAACATACTTTTTCATTAATAACATAGCAAACATAATAACTAATACAAGCAAACATGATAACTAATAACTAGTACAAGCAAACCTAGTAAAACACACTTGTTCATTAATAAATAATGAACTCTATTGATTGGGAGGGAAATGATCATGAAAGTAACGAAGAAGTTCATCTTGACTTTTACGCATGGCATCTTGACTCTCACGCATTTGGGAAAGTTGGTATTGCATTACATAATGAGATGCAACCAATCTATCTTGAGTTTCCAATATGCGTGTTTGATTTGTAGTGAGAGTCTCAAATTGACTAGTAATTCCGGCATAGTCAAAAGATTGCTCATGTGTTTGCTCTTGAGGTTGAGCTTGTGCTTCTTCTTCATCTTCATCATCATCTTCACCAACTTCTTCTTCTTCCACATCCATGTTGTCAATTAACTTGAATATCTCCCATGACGGCATAAATGAATTTGGCTAGATCAAGAGAGATATAAGTAAAAGAACCCGACTTTTGGAGGATATTGTGAGAGAGAATCCTACCAATTAGTCTAGGAAGAGGGCGAAGAACTCTATTGTAGATAGGAGGATGAAGATTTTGACCATCTTCTAGCATAGAAGCAAGAATTTCCGGATCGGTCATCTCGATATCATTCAAAGTTGCACCGGTATTGGGTACATTGAGTATTTCAGAAATCCTCTTAGGAGTGAGCTTAATGGGTACATTCTTCACTTTAGACTTGAGATAACTAGACTTGAAACTCATATTTGTATAGAACAATCTAACAAGAAAAGGATAGCAAGGAACAACATTTCTTATGGAGAAAAGTTCAAACAACCCCGTATTTTTAAAAAGATTTTCTAAAGGATAATGCTCAAAATCGGAAAATTTGATAAAACGCTCTTGATGAACGTCTTGACTTGAGAACTTTACAAATTCCTTTGCTAAATTAGGATTGTTGAGATATTGTTGGTAAGCAACATCCGGATCTATGGTGGATCTTGTTGGAAGAGGATGGTTTTTTAGAAGTAGACATGATACCAAGAAAAAATTCTTCAACTTCTTGAAATGTAGAGAGGTAAGGTGTGAAGAAGAATGAGATGAATGGAAGACTATTTATAGAGAGAAGTATGAGGGTTTTCAATGGTCAAAGATCCATTCAATGGATTGTTTACCCAATGAGTCAAAGATGCTTTGAATGTAGTCTCCAAGGAGTCATGGGCTGATGAGAATAGAAAAAGTAGTCAAAGTGTACTAAAGACTTGATGTCATAACACATAAAAATCGTATATACCCATAACTGCTACTGTCTGGTCGACCAAACCAGGTCCTGGTCGACCAGACAGTGTCTAATTTATGTTTACTGTCCAGTATCAATGTTTCTGGTCGACCAGGTCCAAATTTGGTCGACCAGTTAGTGAATTACACAGCAATTTGTGTAAAACTTCTGGTTTAACCCTAGTATTTTGTTT
>NC_033798.1:43693892-43722125 GCF_001876935.1 Asparagus officinalis | reverse complement strand
AGGCGGGTCTGGTGAGCTCGGCGGTTGATGATGAGGAGAAGGAAGAGAGATGAGGAGAAGGAGCTGAGGGAGAGGGGAGGGGAGGGGGGACGTTTGAGTTATTTGGAAAATCGACCTTTTTTTGCACGGGACTACTGGTCCCGTGCAAAAAAAGGTCGATTTTCCCAAATATTTTGTTAGAAGGTCGGTTTTGCCTATTAAATTTGAGAAAAGGTCGTTTTTCAAAATTTGTCCATATATGTTTACTACACATCGGTAGTTTAGATCACAGTCATGAAGTGAACAGCTACTTCTAAAATCATTGAAAACTTAAATTTTTACTGCTGTTACTTTAGTTTGGCTTCAAACTGTTAAGATTTTAACTGGATGAAGTAATTTCGTAGGACTTTGAACGATTTATTTTATAATATAAAAGTTCTAGGGAGACTTTTTCCCCCTCCAAATTAGATGACAGTTATCGTGGAAACCACTTGCTACGCGTCTCTCTTTACAATATTACTATGTTTCAAGTGGTGTTTTCTGATGATTTCATATTCTAATGCATCTTGCATTTGTTTATTAATTGCTCTTGAGTCACATTTTTTATTTGTTTAGTTTCAGTTCGCCTGGAGGGTTAATGTATAAAATAACTTGTTTTGCGCTGTCAATGAAAAGGTGAGTTGTTTTCTAGCATATACGTGCCAAAGTGATGGGAATTGGGAAATGGTAATTAATTCTCATCAGTCAATAAATTGTCCACTAGTTTGCTTATAACCGAGAATTTTGCTTTCCTACCCTCGCTAAAAAATCCTGTGGTTGAGTATAATGACGATCACTAGGTCACAATCATTCCCAATATCATTATTGTAAAGCAGTACTATTACCATTTTAAATTGCATATCAGTGGCGATCAGAAAAAAAATGTGTATCAGTGGAAAAATGTATAACAGCAAGAAGCAACCAAATGCAGAAATTATTGTACCTCACTACTATTTCCTTTAATGTCCTAAGTGTTCAATTATTTGTTCTTTCATATTTCCTTTTTATTTACTGTGTCTTAAAGCAAACTTTAACCTTTCCCCTCATGCCTATTAGTTAGAAGCCTTTTAATTTTCTTTTTCACAATCCAATCAGGACTCCTATGATTCTGTAGCATCAATATTCTCTTCCTCACTTTTCCCAGGCACACAAGCATTTTGTATGCAAGCTACTTGACTATAATTGATAAATGATTTGATGTTTGTAATTTTGAGTATTTTTTGCATTGTTGACTTACAATTGACTACTTTGTATCATGTAGAATCGAGTCATTGAGGAGGCAATCTTATCCGGGGCCGATTCAGCAACAGAGGACGATGCACTTTATTTCACACAGATGTTAGATTCCCTGCACGGAGGGCATCACGGTGGTTATGAAAGAGCCATGGTCATTGGTGCCACTCGGACTTACTTGAGGACATCCTCCATACCGGAAATTGGCACTTCTAATCAGGATCTACGTCGTGAGGTGGATGATCTTAGAGCTCGGGTAGCAGAGATGGATAGTCTTAGAGAGGAGCTTAGGTCTCAGATGCATTGGATTAATGACAATATGGTACATATGCTAATATACAAACACTCTCGCATACACATGTACACTAGCATACACAAATATACTTAAAACTAATAGTTATACATGTAAACGTACACATAGACTTAACACTCATGCATTGCTTATACTTTATAGGTTAATTCTCAGGGAGCTCGTCCTGTCCCCACTCCTAATGATCCCCCAGCTTTTACTCGTCCTGCTCTAATTCCTCAGCTTGCTGCCGATATACCACATTCTGGTCGTCCCGCTTCGACTGCTAACACTTCTACTTCTAGTGCTCAAGGTTTGTCACAGGAGAATCTTGCTAGGATATTTGCAGTCTTGAGGGGTTCGGGCTTGTCCCAGGAGGACATTCTTCGAGGAATTTCTTCTGTTCCTTGACTGGATGGATCAAGCCACTCCTATATTATATTTTGGATGTGTATGAGGAATTTCTTCTGTTCCTTGACTGGATGGATCAAGCCACTCCTATATTATATTTTGGATGTGTATGAGTCATTTTGGATATTCGAGACATATATATAATATTAGATGTTTTTCATTGTGTATGTATATATAATATTGGATATTTAGCACTATTTGAGACATTTTTGTCTATGTATATATTTTCGATTTCATTGTGATATATTGAGAAATTATTGTGTGAGATGTCCATATTGTGTGAGAAATATTATGTAAGCAGGTAGATATTTAAAATAGCTAAATATAAAAAATGATAAAAATAAACAGTCCAAACGGGTGCAATCGTTTGGACAGAGTTTTGTCCAAACGGTTGAAACCGTTTGGACCAAACTCTGTCCAAATGGTTGCACCTGTTTGGGCAATTTTGACAACCCAAACGGTTGGTGTAACCGTTTGGACAGAGTTTTGTCCAAACGGTTAAAACCATTTGGACAAAACTCTGTCCAAACGGTCGTCACCGTTTGGGCATTTTTGACAACCCAAAAGGTTGTACTCGTTTGGAAAAAAATCCCAAATGGATACAACTGTTTGGGATTTTGCCCAAATGGGTACAACCGTTTGGGCTACCGTTGGGAAAAACTCTTCCCAACGGCTTCAACCCAAACGGGTTTTTTCTTGGCCAAACGGTTGTAACCGTTTGGGATTGCATTTGCCCAAACGGTTACAACTGTTTGGATAGATCAGTTTTTTACTAGTGATAGTTTGAAATTTAATTTGTCAGATAATTTGATTTGGTTGCATGGGATGTACTGAGAATCTTGATGGTTAGTAGCGTATTAAACCTGACTGCTTTTGTCTTAGGGTCCTCCTCAAAATATGTTTTGTATAATATAGACTAGTATAGTCTTTAGTTTAACCCGATGGGGTCAGATACCTCCAGTTTCATTCTTGTATATGTGATTTCCATTTATGTATGAGACTCACTCATTTCCCTTATGCTTATAACTAAAACATAAATATTTTCGAGAGTAAATTTGCAGTTCGGTTTCCTCGCAAGTCAAGAATCCATGGCCTAATGTTGATGCCCACAGTTGTGTTTTACTGAATTATTTTGGTTTCTCTTGTTAGAGATATCCTAGTTTAAGAATCAGGCATAAATGGAGGAGGAGTCGGCCCAATTTCTCATCTACTCCCGCTTCGTCATCAGCGTGAAGTCTCGAGCTGCACACATTCAAAGACAGCTCCAATTGGCTGTGTGATATTAGACATCAATAGTTTGGCGCCCACCGTGGGGTCATTCCTCTTTTCTGAGAAGACATGCTAAGTTCTAATCAAGGGTCTGATTCTACTAACCCTGAAGAACAACATCAGAGTTGCATCGTCCAAGCTAAATGAAGTCAGAAGTTGCATCATTCAAGATAAGGAGGGTTAGCTTTGTCTAAGAGGAACTAACATAAGTAAAATCCTCGAAAGCCTCATCAACTTATTCGGGGAGTATTTGCTAAGCACACCATCAGTTAGATAGTAGAGTGATCTTCAATCCCCCTAGAAAGCCCTCCAGCAGAAGACCACCATAAGGGTGGTTGTTTTTCTTGAAAATCAACCCTAACTTCTAATCGCCATCACAGAATGAATCTGGCCGGAATATAAGATTTGATGAGGCCAAATATCACTGAAGCTCCAACTGCCAATAGCTCATATAAGCACAGGAGTAGTGATTAAATTTGTGATAGGTGCCTGGGACCATGACGACTCTTTTAAGGAAACTCCCTTATACCAGGGGTGAGATTGCGGGAAAAACTTAGGACCTGTCAGCTGTTTGTTCTCAGGAAGAATGATCTCGGTCCTTCAACCGACGCCTTCACCACTATAGTTTCCTAATCTCCGATGGTCGAAGCATGCGACCCGCATGATCCCCATAAGGGAGAGTTCTCCATTCATAACATGGTTCAGTGCTCCTGAAGCTCCTTCAAGAAAACCGCCATGGTTTGTCATTTTTAGGGAGCTCCATACTAGTTGGTGGATTCTCTCTCCAAGAGAATTTCCACCACAAAAGGTACCATGTAACTTCTGGTTGTGCCCTCAATCCTCACGAATCCGATTTGGAAAATGCCATTCAACATGATTCATGGCGTCTGGACTATTCCTTTTGCCAAAAGTCGACATGCTAATCATTCGTCTTCTAGGCCTTACTCAAGATTCAAACTCAAAAGGAACCTTGGGTGATGATATGACAAATAGAGTTTCGACTCATCTTCATTCATCAACAAGACGTCCATTATGAAAGCAAGCAAAACCCAATTAAAAGAGGTTCTATATTGGCAGTCTCATCCGCTACAAAATTGCCTTTAAAGCAAAGCAAAAGCAAGATCACAAGTGGTTCAACTCCCTTTGAGCATCAGATGCCAGCAAAGGATAGTTTTCATAATAATGTAAAATACAGAACTGATAAAATGTTATTCAATATAAATTAACTATGATCTCACAGAGATCAAGGCTTCACTATGGCCAAAGACCTAGGCATCATATAAGACCTAGGCACCCGTCACAAGCTTTTGGTACCTCATCAGGAATAAACCCAAGGCACAACCCTTTGGCCGACTCCCACAGTCGTCTCTCAGCCATAGGCTAGTCAACTCTCAAGAGCTCTAGGCATTCAACTCCTCAGTCGAATTGCAAGACCTTGTACCTCTTCAGGGTAAACCTAAGACACAACGACTCCTCAGTCGGAAAACAATCCCTTGGCTCTTTATCAAGGTATGCTCAAGTCACAAAATGTGGTCAATTCCTCCGGCTCTCATCGATCATTATGGACAAGACCTTGGTACCTCATCAGGAATAAACCCAAGGTACAACCCTTTGACCAACTCTCATAGTCATCTCTCGGCCTTAGGGTGAAGAAAGCCCTAGTTAACTCTCAAGAGTTCTAGGCATTCGACTTCTCAGTCGAATTGCAAGACCTTGGTACCTCTTCAGGGTAAACCTAATGCACAACGACTCCTCAGTCGGATAACAAGCCATTGGATCTTTATCAAGGTAAGCCCAAAGCACAACATATGGTCAATTCCTCAGCTCTCATCGATCATTATGGACAAGCCATTGGTACCTCATCAGGAATCAACCCAAAGCACAACCCTTTGGCTGACTCACACGGTCATCTCTCAGCCATAGGAGAATGAAAGCCCTAGTCAACTCGCAAGGGTTCTAGACATTCGACTCCTCAGCCGAATTGCAAGACCTTGGTACCTCTTCAGGGTAAACTGATGCGGCATAAACATGTACCAAAAAGGTTGCAAGTGCACAACCGTGTCAAGTTATAGTATTTAAGATATCGATCCCACGAGGAAGGTGTTTTGTAGGAGAAAATATAAAATCAGTTCTTATGTTGTGTGCGTGACAAATAGTGATGAGTAAATGTGATTGTGGAGAGATAATGAGAGTGAAAGTGATAGTGTGTGAAACGGCGCAAAATTTAAGTAAGAGTGGATGTGACAAAGAATGAGTGTGATCAATAAGGCGAGAAGGAAAAAATGAATAAAATCAAGAAACAAATAAAAAATCAAGAATGAAGAACAAAATTCTAAAATAAAAAAAAAATACAAGAAATTAAAGATGGTGGATTCAATTATAGATATGGGTAATCTATAATTGAACACACTTCTTAGAAAAGGGTGATTTCCTAGAGGGTTCTAGCCTAAAGGCGAATCAAACAAAATAAAAATAAACAAAAAGAAAAACTAAACCCAAGAGGGTTCTAGCCTCAAGGTGAATAGTATAAGAAATTGAAATCTAACTATAAAATAAATTGCAAAATCTAAACTACAAAATAAAATTGCAAGAATTAAATGTAAGAAAATAAATCTATTCTATAAGCATGAAATAAATCTAAGGCAAGAGGGTTCTAGCCTCTTGGCTATTTAACAAGAAAATAAAATCTAAACTACAAGCATAGAAATAAATCTACACTAATAAGCAATAAAAAAGAAAAAGAAAAGAAATGCAAACCTTCAAATAATTCTCCATCTTCATCTTCATCTTCATCATCCAACAAAGAGAAGAAGAGAAAAAATTTAAAGTGGTGAAAAAATTATTATTATTAATTACAACAAAAGTTACAATTTTGGAAGGCCTTCTCAATTAAGAGTAGTCCTCCTCTCCAAAAGGAGTTACAAATATTTTCACACCCTTAACCCCTCACTCTCTACCCCTATTTATAGTAATATTCAATGAATATGAGCCATTGGATTTGTCTTGAGCCTCAAGCAACAATCTCCACCTTTGAATTTGCTTTTTGTTCTTCTCTAGCCCAACATAGGAGGCCCAATTGATTTATTTGATTTTCAAAAGAAAATCAAAATCCAATCAAGTCTGGTCCAATTTGAAACATTGATTTTTCTTGTAAAAATCCAAGCCAAAGTCCGGCCCATTAAAGAGAATTAATACTGCAGCAATTAAAAGCCTAGTCCTTATTTGATTTTCCAAAAGGATGTCCGGTCCGTAGAGTCTGCAGCAATCAAATGTTCGGTCCACTATGGTTTTTTTTTTCTTCAATTTCCAAACTCTGAAGCAATGTCCCCAGCCCAATTTGATTTTTCGGCCCAATCAAGCTTCATTTGAATTTAAACCTTCAAAACCAAAAATCAAAACCGGCCCATGAAGAAAGACATTTGATTTTCAAATTTTTGGCCCATTCAAAGTGATTTTCAACTCTGCAGCAACAAGTTCGGCCTTCTTTCATTAAAATCCAAACTTTTGCATTCAAGTCCGGTCCATTCTAACTTTTTGCATAAAAGCCCAATTCATTCCAACTCTTTGCTCATTTTCCTCTTTGACTCTTGCTTCATGGGCTTCTAAAATGCTGCAAAAATAGAGAAGAGAGATTTTGAGGGGATTTTACATTTAATAATATTTATTTATATTTTCATTCATTTATGTGCAAACTAATCTAACAACAACTATTAATGGTAATTTAATAATATTTATTTATATTTTCATTCATTTATGTGCAAACTAATCTAACAACAACTATTAATGGTATATTTATTCATATAAAATAGATAATTTCATTTATGTGCAAACTAATCTAACAACAACTATTAATGGTATATTTATTCATATAAAATAGATAATGGGGGTATAAAATTGTAATAATATGTGATTATCAAATACCCCCACACCTAAACTTTTGCTAGTCCTCTAGCAAAAAAATAATAATAAAAATAAAAATAAAAATAAAAAGAAAATCCTAACTCACTTTTGCAGGAATCGCGGTTGTATTTAGCGCATACAACAAGCCTTTAAACCCCTAGGTTACCCTAGTGGACGAGTTGTAGTCTCGTGAGGGTTTGCAGTGAATATACCCACAAAATTCGATCAACTTGCCAAATTAAAGAAGTAAGTAAATAACTAAATTCACTTGATAACTTTTAGATAATCTAATTGGAGCCAGTTATCACTCAAGAAAATATTTTTATATATAACTCTAAGGTATATTTTCAAGAAAATCTTCTCATTGTAGCAAATACAAAACCAAGCCAGACTTAGAAATTTAATTTAAAAGTTTTGAAAAGAACATGCTAACTCTTTGTTTTAAATAATTTTCAAGTTGCTTGATTTAAAATATTTTCTAAGACCATATATACAACTATAAAATATTTTTTAGTTTTTTTTAACTCTTTCTTTCTTGGTGATTTTTTTCTACTTTAACGGGCTTTCTAAGTGACCATTTAACGAGTTTTGGGCCAATGAATCCCAACCCAAATAGGTTTAGGTCATTAAGTATGGAAATACTCCTTGGGCTTAATTACTCGGTCAGCTTAGGCTTTATATGATAGAATCACCTCGAATTCAAGAGTTTTTTTTTCTTTTTTTTCTTTTTGGTGCCCATTTTTCGCACTCTTCTTTTGCAAATTATATATATATATATATATATGGTTGCAATAATCAACCTAGACGGAAAACCGTCTAGGTTGTCAACCTAGACGGATTTCCGTCTAGGTTGACAACCTAGACGGAGTTCCGTCTAGGTTGACAACCTAGACGGATTTCCGTCTAGGATGACTACCTAGACGGAAATGTTACTTCCGTCTAGGTTGGTTTCCGTCTAGATTGATCAATTTAGACGGAAATCCGTCTAGTTTGATCCAAACTTGGTTTCCGTCTAGATTGATCAATTTAGACGGAAATCCGTCTAGTTTGATCCAAACTAGACGGAAACAGAATAAACCAATCTACCTAGACGGATTTCCGTCTAGATGAACCAACCTAGACGGATTGTAGACCAACCTAGACGGAAATTTCCGTCTAGGTTGGTCGTTTTTCTACTAGTGGTATTGAATTTATTTCCTAATCTGATTTTTTAAACCTATATAGTTTTTTGTCCTACATCAGAAGGGGAGGATTCAAGCTAGAGATCAGTTAATATAGAGACCTTATTTTATTCTTTTTCGTTAGTATTGACCAAACAAGACTCTTAATAAGATTGGAATTACAAAGAAAAAGAAAGTATCAAATCATACCTAAAAAAGGCTCCCCACAATAGAGGAAACAAATCAAGAATCAAAATTAAATCTGTTTCCTAATCTAAGAAAGTATTAAATACTATCCTAAAAATACTCCTCTATTAATACAGGGACCTTATTTTATTCTCTTCTGTTAGTATTGATCATACCATAAAAGTTCAAAGGAGACCATTTGTATTCTTTTGTTATTGTTGTTGTTGTTGTAGGATATAGACTTTCTTTAATGTTACATAAGATAAGGAGTTCAGAAATTAAAAAAATAAAATCCTTCACAAATCGCACAGGACCACATACCCCAAAAAAATTTCTCTTATTTTATTTATTTATTTTTTTTTATCATAATTATTTTTCTTATATATATATATATATTACACGTGTGATGATGACAAGCGGGCAACAAGCTGCGCCGCTAATCCTTTCTGTATTGTAAAACCCAGCCTACGAAACACATACTCAGCTGATCCCGCCGTCGCCACATTCTTGTTCATAAATTTTTGTACCCTCCTGAGGAATTCCACCGCATCAGCTGCAAGGAAACCAAACGTATCGAACGCGAACGGGATGAAACTGTGTTGGTTGTCCTTGCAAGCTTGATCATGTTTGCCCACCTTCGCCTCTGCCGTCTTATCCGCTGCATGCCCAACAGTGAACACTCCATTACCAAACCCCACCAATGGAGACACCCCCGTGAGATCAACACAAGCGTGCTTCCCCCCGCTCCAACTGTAGACAAGGACGTCTGCCGGCCTTAAAGTAGATCTAGCCTCTCCAGGAGGGGTGAGGAAGTTGACCGGCGCTTCCTTCTTTGATGGGATCCCTGCTCTTCGGAGGATATCATACAAGACATCTCTGACTAAGTCGTGCCTGTACTTGAACCCTGGCTGCTTCTGACAGTGGATGGCATGCTCTGCCAAGTAATGCATTGGTTTTGGGGGGACAAACCCTTTAGTGGTGATTTGAAGAAGGTCAACCTCCGGTAGCTTAGCCTGAAGAAAGGCCCGGGCGGAAATAAAGTGCTCGCCTAAAGAGACCTCGCCACAACCTCTCAAAATGTGGTCTTGGAGCTCGATGGAGTGAATCCGTGAGGCCACAAAAGCAAACTGTATGGCATCGGCCGCTGCATATACCCCCAGCCCGCCAGCCTTGATAGGTAAAGTAGCTAGCCTCCATTGGAGATCCCCGAAGCCTGGGCCTTCGGATGTGACTATGCTCTCGACTGACCTCCGAAGCGCCATATCAAACTGAGTCGCCGCCTTAGCAAACAGCTGTGGCGGACAAGTCCTCAAGGCAAAATACAGCTTGGACAAGCCCGCACAAGCCCTCAAAAGGACGAGCTCGCACTGAGGATCCCTAAGTTGGTCCAATGCTTCCATTAACTGAGTCGCCTTAGCCACCCTTTTGGCTGCTAACCCACCAACAAACTCCTCCTCCATGCTAACCGCTCCACCTAAAAGCCTCACCCCATCGCGAGGCCGACTGATATCCAAGGGAAAAAGCCCCTCCAGCAAACTCCTAGGATCCTGGGAGGGCCAGAATAATTCAGTTTTGGTGACATTGAGGTCCAACCCGAGCCTTGGGCCTTCAGTCTCGATCACCTTATATGCCTTAGCAATCTCCAAAGTATCCCCGACCAATGACCCATCGTCCAAGTACCAAGCTTGAAGAGCCAGCTTGCACTCTTCCTGCACTCGTAGAATCAACGGGTGAAGCGTGAGGGCGAACAACAGAGGCCCTAATGGATCCCCCTGTTGAATCCCCTGAGCAGACCAGATAAAATCCGCCCCCAAGTACAGTCTAGCAGGCTGCACATAAAGAAATTCTACCCAATGAGAGATCGTTGAACACTTAAGGCGCACTTCCCGTAACATGCTACTCCTGTCCACCAAATTAAACAGAGGCCCTAATGGATCCCCCTGTTGAATCCCCTGAGCAGACCAGATAAAATCCGCCCCCAAGTACACTCTAGCAGGCTGTACATAAAGAAATTCTACCCAAGGAGAGATCGCTGAACACTTAAGGCGCACTTCCCGTAACATGCTACTCCTGTCCACCAAATTAAATGCATTGCGGAAGTCGACCAAAAGCATGGAGAGCGAGTTATCCGCATGATGGACACCAACGTACCTATTAACCGCATGCAAAACTGCTTCCGCCCCTCCTGAGACTCCTACCCCAAACTGAAAATCGCCCAAATAACTCGCCATGTCCTTCCCCACCTTCTTCATGGCCACTTTAGAGATGAGGCGCCTCCAAATGGCACCTACCACAATCGGCCTTATGCCCCCATCACCCTTCAACAACGGAGTGAGAGGGGCACTAGCAATAAACTCCGCCAATGATGTTGGACAACGCCCTTGCAACCACAAATTAACAACTGGAGTGAGAGACGCGAGAAGGTCTTTAGCAATAGTGGACTCCGGACCACATAGAGCATCTAACAAATGTTGGGCTCGAAGGCCATCACGGCCGCAAGAGGTCCCCTTAGGGAAGGACCGCAAGCAATGGAGAACCTCCCCGCAATCCACAGAGAGCGGCTCTTGGTCATACCCCAAAGCAGGCAACACCGGTGGAGGCGCCGAAGGGTGCTTGTCCTCAAGGGACTGACGTGTCATTTCTTTTTAGTAATTTCTTTATTATTGCTTATTAGTTAGATTTACATTCATGCTTGTAGTATAGATTTATTTTCTTTTGACATTGATAGCCGTTGGGCAAGCACCGGGGTCGTCTTTCCGGACAGAGGGGGGGAGAAGGGATCTCTCTAAACATGGTGTCAAGGAGTTTATGGGGGCCTCCAACCTCACCCCAGATGGACAATGCATCCAAGATATGCCGTTGCTGAAGAGCCTTTCTGTTTCATGACCTCGAACTCTTGCGATCATGGGTTTTAATAACCCTTAAAGTACAACATGGCAAGATCAAAAGCCGTACCCAAGCGTCACAAGATTGTGGGTTGGAAGACACCCCGGAGAGCGAGGCTTTGAGGGCAGCCGAGAACGCTAACCTACAAGATGGGGGGACACTTTTAACTGTTCGAAAACCCCAGTTAAACACTCTTGCAACTGTACCGCTGTCGAGCTTGCAATGTTGTGGACCCAAAGAATGGATATGTGATACAGACTCGAGGATAGGAGGGGCACTAGGCCGAGGGATATCCACAATGGTGCACCCCACATTTCCCTCGCCATCCTCTGAAGGTGGTGGGACAGACACTCTCCTGTCATGCTTACAATGTTTACTAAGAGCATGAATCCTCAAGCATGTACTACACATCCATTGCCCCATAGCTCGTAGTGTGGCCTCAAATGAGTTGAAAATGGTAATGTCACGACGTAACAGCCCCTTGCATTCCTCGACCTTAGACTCCGAATTGAGATGTTGTTTGCGTAAGTGAACAACCAAATACGCAGGGGTGAGCCCTCTACCCTCAGAACCCCCTGCCGTACATCCGTCAAGTCCCTTGAGAGGGCAGCGGACAAACACCTTCTGCGGCGCCAAAGGAGGGGGGCGAGGGAGGGACGAGACTGAGGGGAGAACCACTGAATCTTGGGGGGGAGGCATGGCAAATGGTCGGCGAGGCACCGAGCCCACACTCCCGCTGATGGCCAGGAAAAATATTTACAAAGTCCAAAATACAAGCAAATCCCCAACACCCATCTCACAAAACCCAACAAAGAACAGCAAAAAACCCCACTTCCATGCTAAAATCACCAAAAGAAGAAGAAATATCCATCCAGGGACTGGATCTCGTCAAAACCTGCCGGATCTCGCCGCTGGGTGCCGGATCTCGCCGATCTCGCTGCTGGATGCCGCTGGACGCCGCTGCCTGAACTCCCAAAGTATCCTGGCCAGGAAAAATATTTAAATATATTTTCACATTCGCTTCTCTATATAATAGAGAGAGCCAAAGGCCAAGGAGAGAAACAAACAAAATTACCACTGAACACAATGCTAAAGACACCCCATCATATCTTTCCTCACCTCTCCTTCTTCCTACTCTTCATCTTCACCAGAACTTGTAACAGTCATCAACAGGTTGGCTTACCATTATGTCCTTTTTTAAACAACAATTTTTTTTTTTTGTAAATAACAACACTCTCCAATGGCTTCATTGTAATTTATTTTATTTCATCTTATCAGATTTATATAGTGTACTTGGGGGGTCACAATGACACGAAAGCACTACATGAAATCCATGAGCATCACCATTCTCTTCTTCATTATGTTAAGAACAGGTTCAGATTTCTTTATTTGTTGTTCGTTTTTCTTTTTTATTCTTTTTAGGGCAAATGAAGAATTTTAATAAGTACATGTAGTGAGGAGGAGGCAAGAGAATCTCTATTGTACAGTTACAAACACATCATCAATGGTTTTGCTGCATTCCTATCCGAAGATGAGGCTACCAAAATATCAGGTTAAGAAAAAAAAATTAAAATTAAAATTAAAATTGTCTTTCTAGTCCTTTTAATTTTCTTTAAAAATATATTTAATGGTTTTTTCTAATTCAGAGATGGAAGAAGTAATTTCAGCTTTTCCAAGCCAAAAGATATACTCGTTACACACAACAAGGTCTTGGGAGTTCATAGAGACTGCAGAGGGACCGAGAAATACTTTGTGGGAGAATTTGATGCCAAAAAAAGCAAAATATGGGAAAGATGTAATTGTGGGAATGTTGGATTCTGGTAAAATGAATTCTCTTGCCTTGTTTATTTCTTTTGTTGGTAATTTGAATATGCTTCAAATCCTTTATAAAAATTCAACATCAAATAATTGTTGTAAATATTTCGAGGTTGACTTATTAATCTTATCCTAAATATATTCAATTGAGGCAAAATTGTTTAGTTAGGTATAAAGCTCTTAATTTTAACAAACAGTTCATCTTGATAAGGTTATCAAAACTCTCATATACAATGACTAATTAAATCTCTAGTTTTTAATGGAGTTGGCTAGCTCCATATGTGGGTGTCATTTTTATAAGGTTATCAAAACTCTCATATACAATGACTAATTAAATATTTCGAGATTTTTTTTTTAGAAAATTTGTCCCCTCACTAAACTTTTTTTCTCTCGTTTTTTATTTTTTATTTTTTTATGTCAACTCTTATAATTTGTTTGTTCTGAATTCGAAATACATGTCTATCCGTGTTAAAATATATGGTTTTTTCATCGAATTTTTTAGATGAAGGAGTTCGTGGGAAAAACAAGCACTTAGATTGCGGCATTTTGTAGTGTATCATTTTTTTTCTTTTTCTATTTTTTGACCTCTTAATTACTAACCTGACATTATTTTTGATATTATTATAGTGGTCAGTATTAGTCTAGCAAAAAAAAAAGGGGTAATTTCGAATGAAAAGTTTTGCATGGATATGGATTTCACAGGCATATGGCCAGAGTCAAAAAGCTTTGATGACAAAGGCATGGGGCCAATACCTAAACGCTGGAAAGGGATATGTGAAGAAGGAGATTCCTTCAACTCCTCTTCTTGCAATAAGTGAGTTAATTATATATAGTAAACTCCTATACTTTGTTATCTACTAACGTAATGATTTTTGATTGGTCAATTTCATTCCTTTCTGCATATAATTATAATGCTTAAAAATTAGCGTATATACGCCAACACATTACCTTTCTACACCGCTTTTTACATGTTAATGATGATCAAATATTAGCATGTACTAAGACGTTACCTTTCTCTGCCCCATTCTTCACTTCTATTTACATCTCTCTCTCTCTCTCTCTCTCTCTCTCTCTCTCTCTCTCTCTGGCCCCATTCTTCACTTCTATTTACATCTCTCTCTCTCTCTCTCTCTCTCTCTCTCTCTCTCTCTCTCTCTCTCTCTCTTTCTCTGCCCCATTCTTCACTTCTATTTACATCTCTCTCTCTCTCTCTCATATGTATAGTTTTTCTTGTATATAGATAGTCTTAACGAGGATATGAATGTGTCGGGGATGTATCATCTCTGTATCCGTTAACTAATCACGGATACATATTCAAACATTAAACTTTTGGAGAAAAAAAAATTTAAAAAAAGAGATCAAACAAAGCAATAGAAACATGAACACACATGTGACCGCATATATGACAAATAAACCAGTGATGGTCAATGAGTAAGCTATGAAAGCTTGTCCGGTCTCGTCTCGTCCGAAATGGATATATAGAGTTAGTGGTTTAGAAGCCATCGGGGGCGTCACGTTCAAATAGAAACATGAACGCACATAAGTCCGGCCCATGCCATAATGTTCCAATTTGGACTTAACACTACTGCCAAACAAGTGTGGGTTTTTTTGGCTACTTCTCGGAAAAGACCAGGAAAGGGTTTAGTGCACGGGATCTTGTGAACTCTTCTTTCTAGTCTCTCCCTCTCTCTTGGTATTTTCTTTCAAGTTGCTAGCCAAAGTGGGCCCCTCGGTCCACTTGACATCAGAGATAGGTCACATTTGGACAAGGATGCTAGCTGGGATTAGTGTGTAGAGCCTTATAGACACTCCTAATTAAGTGTTGGAAATATTAGCTGTTTAGACAATAATGAAAATCAGTTTAAGCAATTTAATAATTAACAGATAATCACTATTATAACACAGATATAAGAAATATATCAGATGAAAAAGAAACAGTTAGAAATACGGCCTGATGATCGAAGCGTGCGCGCAAAGCACTGTTCCAAGAAACTAATTTTGCTGTTTAGAATAGTATCATGATTAGCATTCTGCTTTTTATGTTAATGTTGTTACTATCACTAATGCTAAAGTTCTGTGGGAAACCCTAGAGAAAAAGTATGGTTTAGATGATATGGGAATTAAAAGATTTAAAGCTTCTGATTTTAACAAATTTAAAATGGTAGATTCTAAACCAATGAATGAGCAAATTCATGAATTCGAACATATAGTTCACCAATTAAAAGTGAATGGATCTATCCTAGATGAAACATTTCAGATAGCCTGTCTTATAGACAAACTTCCCGAGTCCTGGTCAGATTTTGCCAAAAACCTTAACCATACCCAAGGAGATCTTACCCTAGAGCAAGTATTGAATTCTATTAGAATTGAAGAGCAACATAGACTCAGGGAGAAAAATGTGACAAAATCTGAACCCAAAGAACCCAAAGTAAACAATGTTGAATCCAAACCCTTTCCCCAACACAAGAAACGTCCCTTCCACCAAAATCAAAATAAAACATTTAAGAAGAAACCCTATCATCAAAATAAGAACCATGTTCACTTTCAAAAGAAGGAAGGAGCTGAACGTCGAGCCTGCTTCGTTTGTGGAAGAACCAACCATCTTGCTAAGGACTGCTTTTTCAAGAAAACTGAACCACCCAAGCCTAGGAAGGGAGGACCTCCACCTAATAAGTCACAAGTAAACATGGTGACTTCCAGTCCAGCTGAGGCTGCTTTCAGGTCTGTTCTCTTCACTCCTGAAGTAAACATGACCTTTCAAGCAAATGATTGGTGGATTGACACTGGAGCTAATATTCACGTTTGCTCTAATCAATCTTTGTTTTCCACCTATCAGGTCTCAAGTAGAGGAACTGTGACAATGGGAAATAATAATGTGGCCCCTGTATCCGGAATAGGCCGGATCAACCTAAAGCTGACTTCTGATAAGACTTTGATCCTGCAGGATGTCCATCATGTACCAGACATTAGGAGAAACTTAATTAGTGGATCTTTGTTAGTGCAACAAGGCTATAAGCTTGTTTTTGAATCAAATAAAGTTGTAATAACTAAGGGTTTGAACTTCATTGGAAAAGGTTTCTTATGTGATGGTCTTTTTAAATTGAATGTTAAGAATTCTACTCTTGCATCTCCAATAGCTTTGAATATTGAACCTTCCATCACTTGGCATCAAAGATTAGGACATGTGAATTATAATTCAATTAAAAGATTGATGCATCTCAATATAATTCCAAAGCTTAATATAAAAGATGATGAAAAATGTGAAATATGTGTAGAAGCCAAACTTCCTAAGAAACCATTTAAAACTATTAATAGAGATTCTGAGATATTAGAACTCATCCATAGTGATGTTTGTGATTCAGGAAGAACAACTAGAGGGGGTAACAAATATTTTGTAACTTTTATAGACGATTGCTCTAAATATTGTTACCTCTACTTAATTAAGACCAAAGATGAAGTCATAAACAAATTTAAAATATATAAAGCAGAAGTTGAAAATCAATTGGATAAGAAAATTAAAATACTAAGAGAGAATCAGTTGGATAGGAAAATTAAAATACTAAGATCAGATAGAGGTGGTGAGTACACTTCTAATGAATTAAAACAATTCTGTGAAGAGAATGGAATTATTCATGAAATAACAGCTCCATATACACCTCAATCTAATGGAGTAGCTGAGAGAAAGAATAGAACACTAATGGACATGGTAAACTCAATGTTAATTAATTCTGGTGTGCCAGAAAATTTATGGGGAGAAGCTCTCATGACTGCATGTCATATACTAAATAGAATTCCATTCAAGAAATCTGATAAAACCCCTTACACAATTTGGAAGAATAGAAACCCTAATTTAGATCACCTAAAAGTGTGGGGGTGCTTAGCAAAAGTCAAAATACCTGAGAATAAAAGAAAGAAGATTGGCCCTAAAACTGTAGATGGAATTTTTATTGGCTATGCTTCTGATAGTAATGCAAATAGATTTTTAATAATCAACTCTGACATTAATGAGATAGCCAACAACACCATAATTGAAGCTAGGGATGCACATTACTTTGAAAATATTTTTCCTTACAAGACCAGAATAAACAACACAGGCCCTAGCTCTAATAATTCAGATCCTAGTTCTAATCAAGGTGAAACTAGTTCTAAACAAATTAGACCACTAGAAAGTCCAGAGGAGCCTAGGAGAAGTAAAAGAACTAGAATAGAAAAGGTCCATGAAGATTTCTATGCATTACTTGTAGAAGATTCTCCAGTTACATTTGAAGATGCAATGAAATCAGTAGATGCTCCATTTTGGAAGGAAGCTATAAATAATGAGATACAATCTATAGTTCAAAATCATACTTGGGAACTAACTGATCTTCCTTCAGGATGTAAAACCATAGGATGTAAATGGGTGTTTAAGAAGAAACTTAGACCTGATGGAACAATAGATAAATATAAAGCCAGATTAGTAGCTAAAGGATATACCCAAAAGTCTGGTATTGATTATTTTGATGTCTATTCTCCAGTAGCTAGGATTACTACCATTAGAGTCCTCATAGCTCTAGCATCCATTCACAAATTAATAATACATCAAATGGATGTTAAAACTGCATTTTTAAATGGAGACTTAGATGAAGAAATTTATATGGATCAACCTGAGGGATTTATAGCTTCTGGACAAGAAAAGAAAGTATGCAAGCTTATTAGATCACTATATGGTCTCAAACAAGCCCCAAAACAATGGCATATGAAATTTGATGAAATTATACTATCTTATGGATTTGTAATTAATCAAACAGATGAGTGTGTATATCATAAAATAGATAAAAACAACAAAATTGTGATATTATGCCTATATGTTGATGACATTCTTATTTTTGGTTCTGACATACAAATCATAAATGATATCAAACACTTTTTATCACAAAATTTTGACATGAAAGATTTAGGTCAAGCTGACCTAATTCTTAATACTAAAATCATGAAAAATGAGAATGGATATGTGCTATCACAATCACACTACATAGAGAAAATCCTTAAGAATTTTTATGATCCAAACTGTCAACCTGTTTCCACTCCATATGATCCTAATGTACATCTAAAGAAAAATACAGGTCATCCTCAATTACAAAGAGAATATGCACAAATAATTGGATCACTAGGATTCCTAACAAACTACACCAGACCTGACATTGCTTATGCAGTAAATAGACTTAGTAGATATACATCAAATCCTGATAAGAGTCACTGGGATGCTCTAGAAAGAGTTTTGAGATACCTAAAAGGAACTATGAATTATGGTTTACACTATAAAGGTTATCCATCTGTACTAGAAGGTTATTCAGATGCAAATTGGATTAGTGACTCAGTAGATGTAAAATCCACCACAGGATTTGTGTTCCTTTTAGGAGGAGGAGCTGTGTCCTGGAAATCTACTAAACAAACTGTAATGGCTAGAAGTACAATGGAATCAGAAATGATAGCTCTTGATACTACTAGTATAGAAGCTGAATGGTTGAAAGATTTACTAACTGAAATTCCACTAATGCAAAAACCATTACCAGCCATTTCTATTCATTGTGATTGCAGGTCAGCGATTGACAAATGCCATCAAGAGAATGCAAATGTGAAGATGAATCGACACTTGAAAGTGCGACATAAATCCTTGAGATATAAGATGAAAAACCATATAATAGCCTTAGATTTTGTAAGATCAGAGAAAAATCTTGCAGATCACTTAACTAAAGGCTTATCTAGGGCAGTGGTCCTAGAATCATCGAGGGGGATGGGGTTAAGCCCATAAGAAAAATCACTGCAGTGGCAACCCAACCTCGCAGAGGTTCAATGGGTAGAAACAAACTGAATGAGTGATTAATTGTGAGGAGCACTGAATTTATTTGCTCCCATCCCTAGGATGATCAGTGCTCATAAAAAGCAAGTGAAAGGTTGAGTCTAACTCTTAATGAATCCAAGACCCATGAGGCAGGATGCTTACTTGCTCGCATCCTTATTAGGATTCACCTATATGTGTGTAGTTGTGAGGCCGCGACTATGGGATCAGGGCTGCTCCCTAGTAACACACATGAAAGATACCTGCGCAAGGCCGATAATAGCGCAACCCGTTTAGAATTCTTCAAAACTGTACTATGTGTGCTTTCTGTAGAAATCCGATAAATGAGACTGGTTCAAGGCGAAGTCCACCAAGCTCTCACGGATCTATACAACTGTCACTAAGTGAAGGTTCAAACCGAAAGGTACCTCCACCTATTACATAGTATAAGGGAACCAGCAATCGTATTTATTTCTTTTATTGTTATTTCTGAACTATTTTAAGTTTTAAGTTATGTGGGGGATTGTTGGAATTATATAATAAAAGATAACTTAAAACTTGACTTTGTAGAGGAAAAGAGGGAAAGTTTAGTCCCACATAGGAAATGGGATAGAAAAAAGGGGTCCTTATAAGCCTTCCCTTTCTCTCCTATGCCTAGAAGAAAACAAAGGTTATGCTCCACACCACACAC
Organism: Asparagus officinalis; assembly: GCF_001876935.1. Taxonomy (NCBI): domain Eukaryota; kingdom Viridiplantae; phylum Streptophyta; class Magnoliopsida; order Asparagales; family Asparagaceae; genus Asparagus; species Asparagus officinalis. The sequence continues at coordinate 43,702,449 of NC_033798.1, read as the reverse complement.
GCGCGCGCCGGCCGGGCCGGGCTCGGGCTCGGGTTCGGGTCGGGTCGGGTGGCGCGCGCACACGACCTGCGGACACGAATGCAGCTCCGGATTAATGGGCCCTTAATCTGCTACATTTTTATTTTTAAATAATTAAAATATAATTTTTATTTTTGAACAATTAACATGTGATAAATATTTTGTAACCGAAATATTTTGTAACGGAAAATATTTATTAGTGTGATTAAAAACGTGATAAACATTTTGCGAATTAATTATGTAACGGAAATGTTTTGATAACGGCTAAGTTTTATTAACGTGATTAAAACCGTGTTAATTACGGGGTTTGTACCTCCACCTATTACATAGTATAAGAGAACCAGCAATCTTATTTATTTTTAAGTTCTTCTTTTATTGTTATTTCTGAATTATTTTAAGTTTTATGTTATGTGGGGGATTGTTGGAGTTATATAATAAAGATAACTAAAAACTTGGGTTTGTAGAGGAAAAGAGGAAAAGTTTAGTCCCACATAGGAAATGGGATAGAAAAAAAGGGTCTTTATAAGCCTTCCCTTTCTCTCCTATGCCTAGAAGAAAACAAAGGTTATGCTCCACACCACACACGCGCGCGCCGGCTGGGCTGGGCTCGGGCTCGGGTTCGGGTCGGGTGGCGTGCGCACACGACCTGCGGACACGAATGCAGCTCCGGACTGAGGGGCCCTTAATCTGCTACATTTTTATTTTTGAATAATTAAAATATAATTTTTATTTTTGAACAATTAACATGTGATAAATATTTTGTAACAGAAATATTTTGTAACGGTAAAAATTTATTAGTGTGATTAAAAACGTGAAAAATATTTTGTGAATTTATTATGTAACGGAAGCGTTTTTTAATTTTATAACGGCTAAGCTTTATTAACGTGATTAAAACGTATTAACTACGAGTTTATGTAACGGCTGTTTAACCCTATAAAAGGACCAAAACCCGAATAGTTTTATACAGTGAAATCAACAGATCTCTTCTCTCCTTCTCTTTTTAAAATAGTTTTCTGTTTACGCTGGTTCCCTGAAAGTCTAGAAGAATTCGCAAAACCTTCTTGAAGCTCGTGCCGACGAGAAGGAGGTCGTCTGACCGAGGGTCGTCGTATCTCCGAGATCTATTGCCGCGTAGCCCTGTACGAGAGGGGGCAATTAGTTTCTTGGGACAGTGCTTTGCACGCTTATATCATCAGGCCGTATTTCTAACTATTTCTTTTTCATCTGATATATTTCTTATATCTGTGTTATAATAGTGATTATCTGTTAATTATTAAATTGCTTAAACTGATTTTCATTATTGTCTAAACAGCTAATATTTCCAACATTAAGTAGATCAAGTATGGTTCTTATTATATCTCTATTGGCTTGTTTATCACGGATGCCGATAAAGAAAACTCCGATCGGTTGATGCAGTCTCTAGTCATTTACCCCCTTTGGGCAAAGAGTTATGAAAGAGGGATTAAGGAGAATGATTAACGTCATTGGCACATTTGATAACCCAACAGAATAAATTATTAACCGTTAAATATTTTTTATTTTAGCCCTTATAATCATTTTTAGTGTCTAGAATGAGAATTTTGAATATTTTCTTTATAAATAGAGAGATTAACTTTTAATCCTTCTGAATAGGAGTATTAGTAAACCCTTCATTTTGAAGGGTTAACTCATTTTAATTCCTCTAGAGGGGTTAGCTTTACCGTTATGCATGTTCTAGAGGGGTTAGTTTACGAACTTAGAACTCTCCCAAATTAAGACAAAGAACTTACTTTTATTTCTTCAATTTTTTTCTTGATGAAAACAAGGATTACAATAGCCCTTTATATAGGCTTAAAAAACATAATGTATAGGCATACCAATAGTCACAAATTAAACTCCTATTTTAATATCATAAAGATAAAACATCATAAAGGAGTGAGTAATTTTTATTCTTCCATAACATATGTCTCTTCCCCTTCTAAACTTATGACCCTTGCACTTCTAAAACTCATGCTATTAACCTTATTTATTCTAACATTTTTAATTTGACATTCCAACACGCCCCTTCAAATCAAAATATCTTTATGCCAAGCATGTCTCTTAGCCTCATGAAAGTTTCATCTGATAATGGCTTGGTGAATATGTCTGCTACTTGTTCAGTTGTGTGATAATGCTTCAGTTCAACGGTTTTCTGCTTTACATGGTCTCTGAGAAAATAAAACCGTGTATCTATGTGTTTGCTCCTCCCATGATGTACTGGGTTCTTTGCAAGCTGGTATCTATGTGTTTGCTCCTCCCATGATGTACTGGGTTCTTTGCAAGCTGGATGGCTGATTTGTTGTCCTTAAAAATTATGGTTGAGTCTTCTTGTGGATGATCCAATTCCTTTAATATGTTTCACAACCAAATTGCTTCACATACTATAGATGCAGTCGCCACATACTCTGCTTCACATGAAGATAAGGCCACAACTCCTTGCTTCTTTGAGGTCCATGAAAATGCAGTTGACCTAAGATAGAAGACATAGCCTGTGGTATTTTTCCTCTCATCTTGGTCACCTCCCCAGTCACTATCTGAGTAACCAACTTGTTGTGCATTTTCATCATATGCATAGAAGAGACCCAGGCTGAGTGTGCCTTTGATATACCTTAGTATCTTCTTCGCAGCTAGCCAGTGAGACTCCTTCGGTGTCTCCATGTAGCGACTCACAAGTCTGACTCCATAAGTAATATCGTGCCTTGTGATCGTCAAGTATCTCAGGCTGCCAACTAGACTTTTGAAAAGAGTTGAATCCACGAAACGTCCATATCTTTCTCTTGAGAGCTTCATTCTGATGGCTACTGGGGTGTTCATAAGGTTGCATTCATTCATCTTGAACTTCTCTAAGATCTCCTTCATGTAATTCTTCTGGGATATAAAAATCCCCTCGATCTTGCTGCTGCTTCACTTCAATGCCAAGAAAGTAGGACATCAATCCATTGTCTGTCATCTCAAATTCATTGAACATTGCCGCCTTGAATTCAACAAGCATCTCGGTACTGCTTCCTGTGTACAATAAATCATCAACATAAAGACAAATTATTAGAAATTCGCCTTTATGGTTCCTCTTCATGTAGATGACATGTTCATATGGACATTTAATGAAGCCGTTTTGATGAAGATAGCCATCAATTCGGGCGTTCCATGCCCGTGGTGCCTGCTTTAAGCCATACAAGGCTTTCTTCAAATGATACACTTTGTTTTCTTGCCCTTTCACAAGAAAGCATTCTGGTTGTTGCACGTACACCTCTTCCTCAAGAATGCTATTGAGGAAAGCTGACTTGACATCTAAATGATATATATTCCACCTGTGATGAGCTGCAAGTGAAATTAATAGTCTCACCGTATCCAGTCGAGCAACCAGAGTAAGGACTTCTTCATAGTCGATGCCGTACTTTTGTTTATAACCTTTCGCTACAAGCCTCGCCTTGTACCGATCAACTTCATCATTTACTGTGCGCTTGATCTTGTACACCCACTTGACCCCTATTGCCTTGTGATTTTGTAGAAGTGTTGTCATCTCCCAAGTGTCATTCTTTTGAATGGCGTGGATCTCCTCCTCCATTGTTGTTCGCCAACAATCTTCTTTTACGGTTTCTTGGATGGTATGAGGTTCATGATCAGCATATAAGCAGAAGAAATTTGACTCTCCGTCTTCTTCTATCTGCTCATAGATCTCCCTGAGGCTTCTCATTTTGATGGGACCTCGTTGCAGGGTAGATCCATTGCTACTACCTTACCCAGAAGATGGATAACCTCTTGTAGGAGAGGGTGTAGAATGTGGAGGAGATGGTGGCGTAGAAGGTGATGGTTCCTCATGTAGAGACTCGTCATGTTCATTCACAACGGGTTGATCTTTGGTAGTATCTTCATTGCTCCAGTTCCATACTTCTTCTTCATTGAAGACAACGCCTCTACTAACAACTAATTTCTTGGTTAGTGGATTGTAGAGCTTGTATGCCTTCAACTCCTCGCTATATCCAATGAAAATACATTTTTCACCACGATTATCAAGCTTCTTCCTTTTGACTTCAGGTACTTGAGCATATGGAACACACCTAAAAATTTGTAGGTATGCCACACTAGGCATGTAACCGCTCCATGCCTCTTGAGGTGTCTTGTTCTTCACTATCTTTGAGAGGGTATCGGTTGAGCAAATAAGCTGAGCATGCCACGGCTTCTACACAGAACTGCTTTGGCAATCCCTTTTCTTTGAGCATGGTTCTTGTCATGTCGAGGATGGTCTGGTTCTTTCTTTCTGCAATGCCATTTTGCTGTGGTGTGTAGGAAGTAGTAAACTGTCTCTTTATACCTTGCTCCCTGTAATATTCTTGAAACAGATTTGAGGTGTACTCACCACCTCGGTCAGATCGAAGAATTTTTAGCTTGTGTCTGCTCTCTGCTTCAACTAAAATTTTAAAATGCTTGAATGTAGTAAAGGCATCAGATTTTTCTTTAAGAGTGTACACCCACAACTTTCTACTGAAGTCGTCAATGAAGGTTATAAAATATCAATTACCTCCCAAAGAGACGGGATCGATCAGTCCGCAGATGTCGGTATGAATAAGTTGTAATGGTGCCTTTGCTCTTCATGATTCTCCACTGGGAAAAGGAAGTCGTGGTTTCTTGCTAATTACACAACCTTCACAAATATGATTCGGTGGATCGATTGTTGGTAGACCTCGTACCATGCTAGATGTAGACAGTAACTTTAGGCCGCTGAAGTTTAGATGGCCGAAGCGAAGATGCCACCTCCATGACTCATTCTCCATGAGTCCTTGAAAATACTTGTCGACCTTCGTGTTTAGATGCAAGGGAAACATACGATTCCATATCATCTTAACACATGCTATGAGGCCTCCATTTGCATTTTTCAACCAAAGATGGTTGTTCTCCATATATACTTTGTATCCCTTTCCGAGTAATTGACCAATGCTAAGAATATTACTTTTCATGTTAGGAATATAGTAAACATCAGAAATATACTCGGGCTTACCATCCTTTTGGTAGATTTTAATCTTCCCTTTGCCTTCAACCGTGAGTTTTGAAGAATCTCTAAGGCTCACACTTCCACGAACTCCTTCTGCGAGTTCCATAAAAAGTTCTTTCTTCCCGCACATGTGGTTGCTAGCACCTGAGACAAGGTACCAAGCATCATTCTCAACACTTGAATCATCATTAGCAAGAAGAAGCGTAGAGTTATTACCCACATCATTTATTGCTTCGGCAAGATTGGTTTGGTCTTTAGTTTTGTGCCAACAATCTAAAGCATAGTGCCCAAACTTGTGACAGTTATAGTACTGAACATACTTGTTAATTCCACGCCTAGGTGTGGATCTTCCATGATTGCTTCGTCCTCGTCCTCTAAAGCTTTAGGTCTCCACTTGATTTTGAGTGGTTTGCTGTTGGGAACCACGTCCCCTGCCTCTACTACGACCACGACCATGACCTCTACCTTGTGAGCCTTGATTACTTAGAGTCAATGTTGACTCTAGTACTTGTTCCAAAACTATGGAACTAGCCTTCTTTTGCATTCGTTGTTCTTGAACTTGGAGAGATCCCAAGAGCTCCTCTATTGAGATCTCCTCCAAAATTTTTGACTCCTCAATTGCCGCCACCACGTGCTCGAATTTTGGTGTGAGGGATCGGAGCAACTTCTCCATCACTTGGATGTCCTCCATCTTCTCTCCATTTCTCCTCATTTTATTCACAATTAGAAGTAATCGTGAATAATAATCAGAGATTTTTTCTTCATCTTTTATTTGAGCGGCTTTAAGATCACCCCTCAAAGTTTGAAGGCGAATTCGCTTCACCCGCTCGACACCTTTGTAGATGGTAGCAAGGATTTTCCATGCTTCCTTGCTCGTTGTTGCTTCGGCAACTCTCTCAAATGTCGACTCGTCCAACCCTTGATAGAGTAGAAAACGAGCATTGCTATCCTTCTTTCTTTGCTCTCTGAGAGCCTTCTTCTCTTCGGCGGTGTAGGTAGCTTCTACTTCTGGTGTAGGTTCCGTGAACCCATCAATGACCAGCTCCCACAACTCTTGAGAATCAAATAAGACTCTCATTTGGATTGACCAACTCTCATAGATATCTTTCGATAATTTGGACACTTGAGAATTGACAAGATTATTTGTGGTAGCCATCAGAAGAAGAGAGAATGAGAAAAATGGATCAAGTGGCTCTGATATCACTGTTGACTCTTAAGTTTACGAACTTAGAACTCTCCCAAATGAAGACAAAAGAACTTTCTTTAATTTCTTCAATTTTTTTCTTGATGAAAACAAGGATTACAATAGCCATTTATATAGGCTTCAAAAACATAACGTATAGGCATACCAATAGTCACAAATTAAACTTCTATTTTAATGTTATAAAGATAAAACATCACAAAGGAGTGAGTAACTCTTATTCTTCCATAACCTATGTCTCTTCCCCTTCTAAACTTATGATCCTTGCACTTCTAAAACTCATTCTATTAACCTCATTTATTCTAACATTTTTAAATTGATATTCCAACAGAAAGGAGCAAGCATAAGCCTCCCTCCCTCCCTCTAATTTCAGACTTTACCGAGCCCTTGCCGGGAATCCCTGTCCTCTCTCTAATTTAAATTAGTTAATGGTTAAATTTAAGAAAATTTAATTAGAGCTATAAATTTAATCATTTTAGTGTTAGTTTAGAAAGGACAACTTGGTCTTTTCATCACTTCATCTAACACCATTTTTAGGGTTTAAGTTAAAACGTTAAATGTTGTGTGCGTATTTTGTGGACTTCTTAAACTTATTTGAGGTTAAGTGGTATTTTCAAAGCTTTTAGGAGTTCGGTGAAAAATGCCCGAAGCTTACTTAGGAGTTTAATGAAAATTGCTCTATAACTAATGAAACTTTTAGATAGAGTTTAAGCTTAACTAGATTTGTACAATAATTATAAGCTGGATCTTGACTACTACTAATTGCTTTCCACGTAGCAAGCTGATCGGAGCCCGGTACTACCTCAAGGCCTACGAGGCAATCCACGGCCCCGTGCAAGCCGCGACCTGCCTCCTACGGCGCTCGCGCTGCGTGACGGCGACCGCCACTGGCACGCGCACGACTTGCTCCACGCATCCTCCGCACTTTCCCCGTGTCTCCTCCTTGCGCCTTTCGGCGGCGGGGCGGCACTGGCCTTCTGTGGCGGGGCCCGGCCCCTTGCCGCCTTAGCCATTCTACAAGGTCCATTGCAATCTCTCCCTATCTGTCTCCGGCTTTGTAAATGTTAGTTTCGGGTAAGTTTCACAAAGCCCACAATAAATTTAGGCATTTTTTTCATTTAACGACAATAAAATTTGAAATTTTCACTCAACACACCAATAAGTTTATGAAATCTAGAAAGATCAGGAGGTTGCTGAGGAGGTGGAAGCAGCGGCCGGCGAGAGCGGTGGAGGTGTTGGGCGGCGGAAAGAAATAAGTCCGCGAGGTGGAAACCGATGGGGCTTCTTGACGCCGCCGGATGGCGGGGAAGACTTGCGGGCGGCCTATGGTGCGAGCTGCTTGCGGGGCGGCACAAGCTAGGGTTAGGGTTAGGTTTTTTTCCAGGTTTTGAGATTCTAGGGTTTTGTCTGGGAAGGGGAGGAAATGAGTAAGCAGACGGGAGGTTATATGGAGAGGGAAAGAACGAGGGTTTTATTGCTTTTATTTTTTTAAACGAGAGGCTAGTATCCTAGACGGAAATTTCGTTTAGGATACATCCTAGACGGAAATTCCGTCTAGAATGATAGCCCTATTAAAAAAATTTAAAACACTAAAACTGCCTACTTTGCTATTGTAGATGGAATATTCCGTCTACGATGTTGCATTCTAAAACTGAATAATCTAAATAGAAATTTTCCTTCTAGTTTAACGCAAACTAGACGGAAAAAATTTCGTTCAGAATGTGAGATTTTCTACTAGTGCCAAGATGACATTTTAAAAAATAGCGTGAAGTTAGGGTTTTAAGGGACAAAATCACAAAATTCAAAATTTGGTGTCATTGAGAGATCCGACGTGGGAGCAAACACGAGGAATAAAGAAAAGTAGAAAGAAGGGAAAAGTGACTTTAGAGTGAAAAATGGAAAAAGAATATGAAGATTCGCCCGCCCCCCCCCCCCCCGACCTTAAACAGTAGGTGTGCTTTGGTCTTTTAAAATTGCTGGGGTGAACTGTGAAGTAAAATTTTCAAGCTGTTTAGTGCCTAGGTGAAAATTAACCAAGCTATGTTCGGGTTTTGTGAAACTTTCCCATTATTTTTCTTTACTATCAATAAGCTAAACCTCAAACCACTTTTTGCGAAATAAAGGTCTGCTGGCCCATCCCTGGTCCAAACCCAAACCTCGAGAACACATGCCTCTCGGTGGACATGCTTGCGGCGTTTGACGACGCAGTGGCTGATGGGGTCGACATTATCAGCATGTCGATCGGGGCAAACGGGGATCCTCCGATGTTCTCAGAAGACTTGATGGCAATCGGGGCGCTGCATGCGGAGGAGAGAGGGGTGGTGGTGGTT
>NC_033798.1:43691546-43693871 GCF_001876935.1 Asparagus officinalis | reverse complement strand
GAACTTGGCGCCGTGGATGATTACGGTCGGGGCAAGCAGCATAGATCGGGGGTTCGGTAATGCGGTTATGCTAGGGAGTGGCAAGAGGATTGAGGTATATATATATATGCTGCTATAGTTTCTTTACACGTACTTTAATTAATTAGTGTATCTGGGCATGTGATATTCTTGTTTTGATTCATAAATGCACGAGCACAAAATTATTTTACTACCTAGCTACTTTTCTCTCAACAACAAACTTGTTTGCATCTCAGGGCCAGACAGTGACACCATACACGCTAAAGAAAAAGATGTACCCTTTGGTTTATGCAGGAGACATTGAAGTCCCAGGCACACCAAGCAATGTTACAGGGTAAAACCTCAACTCCTGTTGACAATTAGAATGGAGTTTGGTCAAAAAGTACAGAGGAACTACACTTTTTAGTGCACAGTTCGGTCTAAGTTTGTGCCCTATTCCTGTGGTTCTTACTTATTCCTATATATATATATAGAGATTAATGGGTATCCTTGTTATAGGAGGGGATTTCCTCCTTGACGCCTCTAAAATCACATGATTGAGTGACATTATGGATGATCCGCTCCGTTGAACTTGATCTACATATTCTAAAACCCCAACACGTCAAGTTTGGGGTGAATCCGTCGTCGTTTGACCCTCCATCGAGCCATGTGAAAAGTTCTATTCATTCAAAACCGTTAAAATTGATACGAGTGGATGAAGGGTCAAACGACGACGGGTTCACCCCAAACTTGGTGTGTTGGGGTTTTAGAATATGTAGATCAAGTTTCATGAAATTGACTCTGCATGCACTATCCTAATGTATTTTGACGGTAAAGAGATCCAAACTTCATAGTTGCTAACCATTGACTACTAAAGCCTTCATGTTAATTAATCCTCAGCCAATGCCTACCAAATTCCCTCTCCCCTCGTAAGGCCTACAAGAAGGTAGTGCTATGCTTCAGAGGGGCTGGTTTTAGAGCAGCGAAAGGGATGGAGGTGAAGAGGGCCGGCGGAGCGGCCATCATACTCGGAAATAGCCTCGCGGGAGGGAACGAAGTCCCCGTCGACGCGCACGTGCTGCCCGGAACCGGAGTGTCGTCGGACGATGCAATCGCGGTCTTGACGTACATAAGTTCAACTAAGAAGCCCATGGTTTCAATTGGTAAGGCAAGGACAATGTTGGGCATCCGGCCCGCTCCGGTCATGACCGCGTTTTCATCTCGTGGGCCTAGTCGGGTTGAGCCCAATATTCTTAAGGTAGGTACGGGACGCATTCCAAGATAGAATGAGTTGTAGATGCATTTTATTTGCTACGGAGATACAAGTATCTGTCTCTAATTTATTTGCATGTATCTTTTTGGCTCTCACGAGTCATGAATGCATGCTATTGTCTGAGTAGATATTTATCAAGAACATCTACACCTATGTCACTTGGGTAATTCAAATCAGAAGTCTCATCCGTATCTGACACATACTATTATTTGTACCCAAACTTCTTTGACACTTTTTAAATATGTGCATATGTTTATTCATGCATGTGCTCAATTATATAACAAATGTTTTAGTTTAAAATAGTTCACATCCACTTGTTGAACATGTATTTTGCACTAGCTTCACATCTATTTCTTATATATTCTACAATTTTCGCGTCTATTTCTTATATACAACAATATTGATTTTTGTAAATTATTATTTTTAGTAAGATCGTTGTAAATTATTATATAACTTTGTTGTATATAAATATACATAACATACATATATATAACATAACCGTGTTCATGTATCCTACATTTTATAGATTTGCCGTGTCTCGCACCCATGCACGTACCCGTGCCCATATTCATGCGACCTAGATCAACAAAAGTGTTTCCACTTCGGTTAAAAAAAAAACCTAATGGAAAAACATTCGCTGTGTATCATCATGAGGCAATGACAATGTTGATGAGGTAGCAGTATTTCTCATGTTGCAGCCTGATGTAACAGCACCGGGCCTAAACATTTTAGCGGCATGGAGCGAATCATCTCCGCCTACGAAGCTCGACGGGGATCCCCGGAGGCTCAAGTACAACCTTATGTCGGGGACGTCGATGGCATGTCCTCATGTCAGCGCCACTGCTGCCCTCCTCAAGTCTTTGCACCCTGATTGGAGCCCCGCTGCCATCCGATCCGCTATAATGACCACGGGTACGTACATTTATCCGAGTTATAGCTGCATAACCACTTTTACGCGAATTTAATTAAGTGTTGAAAGCTGATGGGTTGTGCTCCTTTTTTTTGTTTTGTCATTCCAGCTACCAAAAGAAACTCTCAGGGAGGCCCGATAACAA
>NC_033798.1:43662838-43691536 GCF_001876935.1 Asparagus officinalis | reverse complement strand
GTAGCCGGGCCTATGGACTATGGATCGGGCCACATAAGGCCGAGCCACGCTGGAGACCCGGGCCTAGTCTACGACGCCGCATACGAAGACTACCTCCTCTTCATTTGTTCAAGCATCAATGCTCAATGGGACCCGTCATTCCCTTGCCCGCGAAACCCACCATCGCCGTCTAATCTCAATTATCCATCTCTTGCCGTTAACGGGCTTAACGGTACGGTTAAGGTGTACAGGACCGTGACCAATGTGAGCCCAAAGAAGGCCCGATATGAAGTGAGTTTGTGTGAGCCCAAGGGCGTGAGGGTGGGAATTTCACCCAAGATTCTGAGTTTTGTGGAAGTTGGTGAGAAGAAGAGCTTTGAAATCACACTCACGGCCGAAGCGAAGGGAACCGCAGGGTATGTGGCTGGCTCCTACACTTGGAGTGACGGAGTACATAATGTGACGAGTCCAATTGTTGTTTCCCTTGTGTAATTTCCATGCTCTTTTGGAGGGGCATTTCGTAATTTTACTTGTAACTAGTAGAGGCATTTCGGCAGCCGAAGATGGTTCTCATGCGGGCCGATTAGACAATATAATTTCTCAAAGTCCGCAGAATGTGGAAATTTACGCTCATTACAGTAATCTTGTTAAAGATAAAGAGACGTATTATAGTATATAAACGCAAACATACAGCTTGCAGCAGATGGTTGTATTTGTCCCAACACATGGCCAAAAAAAAAAAAAAAAAAAAAAAGAGCTCCACTGTGCGGATCATCCTGATAGCTAGGAATTCACACTCCAAAAAAAAAAAAAAAAAAAGAGCTCCACTGTGCGGATCATCCTGATAGCTAGGAATTCACACTCATATCGAAGGAAAAACCATACTTGTTTAGTTATATACGCCAATAATATTTCTTCATTATATAGACCCAAGAGATGATATTATTAATTGTACGTACGATCGACTAATTTAACTAATATTAATGATGCTGCACTTTGGCAGTTAACTCACTGATCTCAATTTTTTTAAAGGGCGGTGGGGGTAATATTCCCTATTTTTATGAAAGTGCAAAGAGCTCCTAATTCCTTGTTGGTTTCGATGAAAGTGCAAAGAAGCCAAAAACCAGAATTTTTTTTCCACAGTGAAGACAATGAGGTTGATTTTTTTTTGAGTAGTTCTACAGGGACCATTTTTATGGGACAGGAGGAGGGGACAGGTGAGGTGTCCCCTCCCCATTGGTTGACGCACGTCAACCAATGGGGAGGGGACACCTCACCTGTCCCCTCCTCCTGTCCCATAAAAATGGTCCCCAAGGCATTTTCTTTTTTTTTTTATCAAAATAGAAAAGAATAATAAGGTCTTCTGGTTGGTGGCGCTGTGGGTGGCGTCAACTGTCATTAATAAGTTATATTTGATCCTTAAATTGTTAGAGATTCCATTGATAATTAATTAGAAGAGATATCATTAGCAACGTATACGTTCAAGTTCGTAGGGAGTTTTATATTTTCTGCTCTCTGATTTCCGGATATTTTATCCTAAGGACGTTTTGGTTTCACGCGAGGATCACTCCGCCAGCCTTCTTTGCAGATCGATCATGTGCTTTTTTCTGTTGACCTAATTAACCAAACAAAGTATTATTATTTGGTTATAATGTTGACACATGTTTGAAAGTATTCTGTTCTTCTAAATTTGATTTGTGCATGTTACATATGCTTGCAAGCATATCCCTCCTTTTTATATAATGTTATGTTATTCCTCATTTATCCCTCTTTTATATATAATGATAAATTGGTAAAATACTCCTAGAAGCATAAAACAACGTCATCTAAGTACACAAAATAATGTCACGTGTCATCCCTCCTTTTTATATAAAGAGAAATTATTGTAACTTTTAAAAACATAAAAAAATTAACATGCATCATATCATAAAGGCACGAAAAGTTACAAGAATATTATAGACATTGTCATGATGCATGGTCAGTTTTCATCTATGAAGAGTCAATCATTGCGCTCTTCGCCTCTTGCTTCCGCGTTATTCTACCAACTAGTCGATGTGAATGCGTTCTGATCGAATTTTAGACTTGTGGGGGCAAGTATGCCTAATTTTCTAGTTATATGCTTAAAATATATTATTTTGTTAGGTGACATTTTTGTCATTGTTGGAGGACGTAGACCAGTGTTGTCTTATATATATATGTCGTTCAAAAAAAGATATAAGATAACGGATCCAATTAAAAATAATAATTAACTGAAAATAAGTAGTAGATAGTCATTTTCCTTGACACAACCTTTGGATCCATTACTGCTTGATTCTAAATTCAAGTTTCACATTTTAGTGAAATAAACAACCTTCATTTCTTTTTCAGGTTGCTACTGACGTTTAAATTATTAACTACTTCCATTTTATCCAACAATATTAAACAACTAAAATGCCCCACTCATATAAGGTGTTGAGCGTAGTGGCCACATCCGAATTATGCAAGCTGATCGCATTCAACACCAAGAAAACTCCTTCGCGAGTGGGCTGCCAAATCAAGCAACAAGTGGTTTTAGATTCTCTTGCAACAAGTGGTTTTAGATTCTCTTGCAACAAGTTACAGTTCGCCTGAAGGAATTCTCACATGGTATCAATCAATCTAATTTTTGTAGGCGTCTAAAAATGCCTATAGGTGTCTGCACGCAGCTCGAAGCAAAGAGAAGACGATGAACGTCATCATCTGAGTCAAGAAGGATTATCCGATTGGCCGCTGCGCACATCAATCAGCTCGCGCACGTCAGTCAACACGCGCACGTCAGTCAAGGCGCGCTCGTCAGTTAGCTCGCGCACGTCAATCAGCTCGCGCGCGCCGGTCAACTCAAAGTGACCGAACGTACTTGTCAGGCGGCTCTAAGTGCCCGCCGCCCTTGTCAGGCAGCTCCAAGTGCCTGACGGGCTTGTCAGGCAGCTTCAAGTGCCTGGCGGGCTTGTCAGGCAGCCCTTAGTGCCCGCCACGTTTGTTGGTCAGATCCAAAGTGCTCGACGCGCTTGTCGGTCGGTTCTAAGTACCGTATCGAAGCTAACGAGCGCATAAAGGAAGTTAGCAAATCGTACAAGTCAATTGTAGACTGTCTAAAAATCATAATAGATAGCTTATCCCCCATCAAACACCGATGATGGAAGTTATAATCTGACGACTTCCAGAAGGCTATAATTTGAAGACTTTCACATAGATCGATAAAGGTTACAATCTGACGATCTTCACAACAACCGATGAAAGCTCTAGTTCAACAGCCTTCACAATCAACAACGGGAGTTATAATCTGACAACTCTCATATTTTCGAGCAGCCAAGGCGAAGATCACTCAACAATAGTCTTTACAACGCTCTACAGAAGAAATTATAAGTCATTAGCTCCTTCTAAAATGCAGAATTCACCTTCGCGTTTCGGTTCTTGAAACGCAGGCGACCCCCGCGTTTCCAAACCTCAGCAAACAAAACGCGGGCGACCCTCGTGTTTTTCAACATCCAGCGGCAGTCCAACTCCGCGTCTCCATTCTAAAACGCTTCACCTTCGTGTTTTTCAACATCCAGCGGGTGCCCAACTCCGCGTCTCCAGTCTAAAACACGGAGTTAGGGTCCTGAACGCCAACTTGGACGTTGTTTGACTCATTCAACATGAGCTGAACAGTTCCAAAACCGTTTCCCACGATTTGGGGGCGGTTACACCCCACTTAGGAGTGATTTAAGGGGCGGTTACACCCCCTTAATCACCAGTAAAAACGAGTAAACTCAACTGAGTTTAGGGTCTCCTTTTTAGCGGGCGGCTTACCTTGGGATCCTTGAACATTTTTGGATTGGAAGAGCAGCAAAGGGCACCTCCTCTTTGATCTTTCGATCCCGGGGGATTGAACCTTCGACTTGGCAGAAGAGAAGAGATCCTTGGAAGGTTTTTTGGGAGGGGAATTGCTGGAGATTTGGAGATAAAAAATAGGAGCTTTCTTCATCCTTGGCTTACAAATCGATTTCGGTTAAATTAACTCTTTCATAGAGTTTCAAGCTCGTTCAGAGTTCTAAAACTTGCTTTGCAAGTTCTTCACAACGTCAAATCGTGAGGAGGGGATACCGTTCCAGTGAATCAAGACATTCGGATCGTCAATGGAGAGCAAACTCGATGCGAGCATTCGAAGGAGGCACTCCATCGCTACCGTGAAGAACCCAGACTTAAACAAAGGGGAGAATTTAGATCAATTCTCCTCTCTTTTGTAATCGGAAATCCAAATTATAATTGAGATTGAGAGAATACAAATCAAATATATTTCTTTTAATTTTTCTTTTTACTAAAAATTTTCCACCAAACATCAACAAGATCAAATACGTAAAATGACAGAAAATACAAGTTCCGGAAAGTCGGGAAAACAACGAAAATTCAGCAAAAGGCCAAACCCCCGCGCCAGCACGGGTTCAGCCCGCGCGACCCGCCGCCAACACGGGTCATGCCCGCGCCAGACCCACGGGGGCGCGGGTCGGACCGCGCCGACCCGCGTCAGCGCGGGTCGGACCCGCCGGCCGTGCCCCTTGCGCGGGTGTCCGACCCGCGCTGACGCGCGTCTCGCGGTCCGACCCGCGCCCCCCGTTGGGTCTGGCGCCGGGCCTGACCGTGTGGCGGGACTCTTCCGTCACACGCGCGCCGTCGTGCAGATCCTAGCCCTAAACGCGTTTTTGATGGTTTTGAGTGGTTTTCTCAGGATTTATCGGTTCCAGGGGCTCCCAACTAACTTGATATCTTCCACAAACATGGTTAGGCCGTTATTGACTGAAGATATGACCAAATCCATCATTCTTATCCAAAAACCCCCCAACCAAAGCCTATAAATACGTGCCTAGGGGTTCATTTCACGGGGTGGAGATCAAGAGGGCGAAGCGCTGCCGAATTGGAGAGTGGAACCACAAATTTATAGTAAGGGTTAGCAGATCTTAGCGAGCTCCTGTGCATAAAGAGTAGAGTTCGAGAGATCTGAGACTCGTACCTTATTCCTCCGGATTTAAGCTTAGTCTTAATCTCGAGAAGAGCCGTAATCTCGCTTGGTCGAGATTATCGCTGCAGCGAATACTTCTTTCGTGAAGTAGGAGCTTTGATTCCATAATCTGTCAACCGGATCTGATCCGCGACGGTCCACGAATATCAACGTCCTCGGCACAGGTGAAGATCCCACGCAAGCAGTGGGTGATAAACGTCTGTTGCGCTGTTTGACAAGAGTTGTACTTTTTGTATTCTCATTGTGTAAGGAGATCTTATAAAAAGATTGACCTTTTCTTGTTTATTTGAGTTTATTGTAACGATCAAAGTTATAATAGATTCGATGGCAATGAAACCATCAATTTTTGACCCAAACAATTTTCATTAGACACATAAAACGAATTTAAAAAATAATATACTTAATGTTCCGACTAGAGGTGCACAAAATATATTTGTATCCGAGGAAATATATGTATCCATATTCATGAATGATATAAATATGATTATTAAAATCTATAATCAATAGAATATGATAATGGATATAGTTATATAGTGAAATATCCGAATCCGTATTCGAAATATCCAAATATATATCAGTCATACCGCATAATAGTTTCGATCCTTAATGGATTTGATCTTAATTTTGGCAATCAAGTTATCTAATCATAACCCTTTAGATATAATGAAGATATTACTAAACTCTCTTGTATCACATGAACTACATTTGTCTCAATATTATCTAGTTTTCTCATGTCCGTTTTGTATCCGTCTATATATCCGCTTATACATCCGCATGCATATCTATATCTATATTCATATCCAATTTTAGCAGGTACGAATATCAATTTTCTTTGTCGAGATATGTTCAAATTTGTATCTGTATCCGTGATTGGTAAGCATATATGGATATGATAAATATCATATCTGAGCTGTATCTAGACAGTACGCATTCTAAATTTCAACTTTCAATCCGAGGAAAAAAATGTCACAACATAAAAATACAACTCACAACCCTCTCGTGACAGGTTAGAAATCTTCATATATTTTAAAAATTTTCTCTCATATTTTAGGTCAAAAAATAAAAAAGTATTTTCTTTTGTTATCTTATTCGGTGTACCAATATGTCTATTATTAAACTCATTGGTGGAACTCGATTATGCAGTCCAGGCATCAATATTCGTGGCCCATTGGCGGCTAGACCCTCTTTTTGTCCGTCCACACCTAACTTATTAGATGAGAAATCCTTCAATGTCTATTATGAAAAATCATATAAATTAATGAATATTATGAGACGAGGGAGGCCTTTGGCCTCCCCTCATTATCCCTTCATTCACACCCCATTATGGTGGTGTAACACCCCATTAAGTGGGGTGACTCTTGGGTACTCAACCTATTCACATTGATTAGTATAAATATATATCATAGGCCTTTGGCCTATGTATGAGTTTCAAACACGTTATCAGCACGTAGTGTTCTTGAATCCCTGAGCCATAAAAAAAATATTTCCTTCCTCTTTTGCGCATTGAGATCTGGTTCGTTGCAGCGGGAGCGTTCGACGGATCATCGCAAGGAGGCAGCGTTCTACGGATCTTTAGTATCGATCGTCCCTAGATCTTTGATCTAGAGGTAATTACTATAATCCGTAGAATAATATATGGCAGCTGGAAAATTAACAGAAAAAAGGGAAAATTTTGTTACTGTTCACCGAGGGTTAATGTTCACTCGGGAATTTTTCTGTTTATTAAGCAATTTTATTGTTGTTCATCTAATCTAATTGCTTTCATTATTTGTTGGCATAACTAGTAATTAATACTATTAGTTAATTGCTATTTAAATAAAAAAATAATGTTCACAAAATGTACCTGTTACTGTTCATTTTATCTTAAAAGTTAGAGCATGTAGGTTTTGCACTGTCGCCATCATAGTCTCATGCACACGTCTCAGAGCCTAACTCTCAAAACTTATCCACATGCAACATCTTTAGATTTTTCATGTTCAATAATTACGGAAGGTCCTGAGATCGCTCTGCGTTAGTAATCTAAACTAACGGTGCGTATGATATGTCTCCTCGTGGCCCATGTAATTATTAAATATTTAGGTTATATCTAATTACATGCCTAAGATGTTGCGCAATTGTTATGCCTATTGCATATATTATTATTAAATTACGTGGATGTTTAAATAAATAATGTTGTGGTTTTTGGATCAGCCTGTTTGTCACCAAATTTAAATTCCTTGTATTTTTTTTCCTTCTGAGAGAGAAATTATAGTGAGGATATAATTTTAAAAGTCAAAGACCGTTGTATTCCATTGAAGACGAAGGCATTTTTGCAAAATTCAGGGACCCCAAGGGTTTTCCAAATTGTATTTTAATTTTATGTTTTATTTGTTATCTTTGGACTGTATAACCGGACTTTGGACACTTTTTATTTTTTGGTGACGGGCTGATCCACGCAACATGTTTATTGCATGAATTTTTAATTCCTTATTATTAATTCATGTCTTTCAAATGCATAGATAAAATGGCTAAAATAGCGAGCGTTGATTTCGAAGTCCTTGACGCTGCTGGCAAGAATTATTTGAGTTGGCATGTGGACCTGAAGTTCCACTTACGTGCCCAGGGCTTATTAGCCACAATTTCAACTCCTGCTCCACCGGCTCCGGCCACTGTTACGGGTAATGCTGTAAATAATGCTGAAGTTGCTACTACAGTGATTGTCTCTGATATAGATAAGGCGAAATCCATTTTCTACATCAGGAGACATATTGATCGGACCCTGAAGGCCGAATACCTGACTGTAGAGGACCCAAAGGAATTGTGGACTGCACTTGAGGACCGATACACACATCAGAAAGATGTGATCCTCCCACGTGCACGTTATGAGTGGGAAAACCTCCGACTTCAGGACTTTAAGTCCGTAGCTGAGTATAACTCAGCACTTCATAATATCACCTCACGCCTGAAGTTGTGTGGTGAAGAACCGATACACACATCAGAAAGATGTGATCCTCCCACGTGCACGTTATGAGTGGGAAAACCTCCGACTTCAGAACTTTAAGTCCGTAGCTGAGTACAACTCAGCACTTCATAATATCACCTCACGCCTGAAGTTATGTGGTGAAGAAGTTTCGGAGGAACGCATGTTGGAGAAGACTTACACATCCTTCCACGAGAAGGATGCAATCCTCATGCAACAGTACCGCGAACGAAAGTTCAAAAAATATTCTGAATTGCACTCCACCCTTCTGATGGCGGAGCAAAACAGAGAATTGCTTTTGGCCACTCATAACCTACGCCCTGCAGGCTCAGCTCCACCACCCGAAGCTCACATGTTTTCTTCCCAGAAGCAGAAGAAAAAGCATAAGGGTAAATTCAACAAGGGGAAAGCCCCTAAGTGGCAGGCCAGATGTCAACCCCAGAAAAACAACCCTCCCCAGAGCAGCAATAGTGAGGGAAAGAAGAAGTGGAAGAAGAAGACCACTGAGCTGTCGTCCATTCCCAAGAACACTTGGGAGGACAAATGCCACAGATGTGGCATGACTGGACATTGGTCCAGAAACTGTCGCACTCCGCGACACCTCCAAGATCTGTATCTAGCGAGCCAGAAGTCTCCTGTTGAAACAAATCTGGTGGAAAAGCAGCCGTCTACTCAGTTCACTGCTGATGACTTCGAAATGGATGATCTTCTCGACTAGATCCATGTTATCTTTATATGCATTTAAATTCTCATAGTACTTTCATCTTTAGTTCTTTACTTTCCATGTAATGCACTTTACTTTTCAATAAAGATAGTTATTTTCTTTAGATTAAAATATTGCATTCATGTTATAGATGAAGTGTGAGTGCCTTGTGGACAGTGCCTCGACGCACACAATCCTTCGCGAAAGAAGCTATTTCAATAGCTTATATGATTATGACGATCCCGTAATTACGATTTCGGGACTATCTAACATAATAGAAGGATTTGGTGAAGCAATGATATTGCTCCCAAATAAAACGAGACTAATAATAAAAGATGCATTATTCTCTCCGAAATCTAATAGAAACCTCATAAGTTTCAAGGATATTCGTTTAAACGGATATCACTTAGAAACCAATGATATAAATGAGGATGAGTATTTGTATGTAACTCGTCAAAAAGATGGTTCAAAAACTATCTTAGAACGATTCAAGGGACTCCCGTCGGGTCTCTATCATACATATATTCAACCAGTAACGATTCAAGGGACTCCCAACGGGTCTCTATCATACATATATTCAACCAGTAGAAGCTAACATGATTGTGCACCAGAAGTGCCATTCTTCGACGAAATTTAAACTTTGGCATAACAGACTGGGTCACCCAGGATCAGCAATGATGCACCGCATCATGAGCCAATCAAGTGGACACAACCTGAAGAACCTGAAGATTCTTCAGAAGGGTGATTACTCATGTCTATCTTGTTTCCAAGGTAAACTGATCACGAGACCTTCCCTTCTGAAAGTGGGATTAGAGTCTCCTAGCTTCTTGGAGAGAATACATGGCGATATTTGTGGGCCTATTCACCCCGCAAGTGGACCATTTAGGTACTTTATGGTACTTATAGATGCATCAACCAAGTGGTCTTACGTGTGCCTTTTGTCCACCCGCAACTTAGCTTTTTCAAAGCTATTGGCACAAATTATTAAGTTACGGGCTCATTTTCTCGATAATCAAATCAAGAAATTACGTCTTGATAATGCGGGAGAATTCACTTCACAAGTCTTTCAAAACTATTGCCTAGCAACTGGCATTGAAGTTGAACATCCTGTAGTACATGTTCACACCCAGAACGGGTTAGCAGAATCTCTAATTAAGAGGTTGCAATGGATTGTTCGTCCATTGTTGATGCAATCACAGTTGCCTGTTGAGGCTTGGGGTCATGCCATATTTCATGCCGCATCGCTTATCAGAATACGGCCCTCTGGTGGCCATATTTTGTCACCAATGCAGCTTGCTTATGGTGCACCTCCGAATATCTCACATTTGAGAGTGTTTGGTTGTGCAGTTTACGTCCTAATTGCTCCTCCACAAAGGACCAAAATGGGTCCACAGCGTCGTTTGGGTATCTATATAGGGTTTGATTCGCCCTCTATAATAAGATACCTTGAACCCCAGACGGGTGACGCATTTAAGGCACGTCTTGATGATTGTGAATTTGTTGAGGATTCATTTCCTAAACTTGGCACACAGTCCAGGAAGCCTGACGCTTCTAAGACCATTTCTTGGAACACCAAGACTTTGTCTCATTATGATCCGCGTACTAGTCAATGTGAAGATGAGATCCTGAAGATTCTTCATCTTCAGAATACAATACATTTACTTCCGGATAAATTCACTGATAACCAGAAGATTGTCAGATCACACGTCCCTGCTGTCAACACGCCAGCTAGGATTGACATCCCCAAAGATGGATGCAATCCGCCGGCAGCAGAAACGGCTGTACCTTAATTGAAAAGAGGACGCCCACCAGGTTCGAAGGACAAAGTCCCTCGTAAAAGAAAAAATCCTGGAGAAATAAAGATGAACCTAACACAGGATACTGAGCTCAGACCAGCTTCCTCTCCCCTCCTAGATTCACCTGAAGAGTAGCAAACAGGAGAAACATCATTAAATTTCGTACGTACTGAGGAGGTACTGGACAGAAAAAACATAGTCGTCGACGACGACTTTGCGTTCGATATTGCCGTTCACGTCACTGAATATGACGATGAAATCGAACCACGGTCTCTAGCGGAATGTAAACGCAGAGATGATTGGCCAAAGTGGAACGAGGCAATAGGAGTAGAACTGGACTCACTCTTGAAACGCGAAGTCTTTGGACCTGTAGTCCAAACACCTGAAGGTGTAAAACCTGTGGGATATAAGTGGGTCTTCATCAGAAAAAGAAATGAACATAACGAGGTTGTGCGCTACAAAGCACGGCTTGTAGCACAACGTTTTTCCCAAAGACCGGGAATAGACTATAAAAAAACATATTCTCCGGTTATGGATGGGAATACCTTCCGATTCCTAATAAGCCTCTCATCTCTGGAAGGCTTAGAAATGCAGCTCATGGATGTTGTGACTGCATATCTATATGGCAATATAGATAAAGATATCTATATGAAACTCCCTGAAGGATATAAAATTCCACCAGAGATAGCAGATAGACCTCGGGACGTCTATTCTGTTAGGCTTTAAAGATCATTATATGGTCTTAAACAATTGGGGAAAATGTGGTATAACAGACTAAGTGAGTTCCTTGCTACGCAAGGATTCACAAATGATAAAGTCTGCCCGTGTATCTTTATAAAAAGATCAGGAACAAGATTTATTATAGTCGCCATCTATGTCAACGACTTAAATCTCATTGGATCTCCTGCAGAGATAGCTGGGATATCTGGAAGCCTTAAGAATACTTTTGAAATGAAAGACCTAGGCAAAACAAAGTATTGTCTTGGCTTACAGATCGAACACCTTAAGGGTGGTATCCTGTTACACCAATCCACATATACATGGAAATTACTTAAAATTTTCCGAATGGATAAATGTCATCCTCTTAGTACACCAATGATTGTTCGATCATTGGATGTAAAGAACGACCCCTTCCGTCCGCTGGAAGAGGGGGAGGAAATGCTAGGTCCTGAAGTACCTTACCTCAGTGCCATTGGAGCACTATTATATCTGGCTAACTGTACGCGTCCCGATATAGCGTTTTCAGTTAACCTACTAGCCAGATACAGTGCAGCGCCCACAAAGCGCCACTGGAATGAAGTTAAGCATCTTCTGCGCTACCTCCAAGGGTCTATAGACCTGAGATTATATTTCCCGAAGGGTGGGTCTCCCACCTTAATTGGTTATTCAGATGCAGGTTACAGGTCTGATCCCCACACCGAGAAATCACAAACCGGATTTGTGTTTACATTCGGTGGTACGGCCATCTCCTGGAGGTCTGTCAAGCAAACCACTGTAGCAATCTCATCCAACCATTCCGAACTCCTCGCGATCCATGAAACCAACAAAGAATGTGTTTGGCTTCGTTCTGTCATTCAACACATCTTAGTGTTTACCGGCTTGAAGACTGGTGACCTTGAGCCAACTACTATATTTGAAGACAATGCAGCCTGCGTTGCTCAACTTCAGTCTGGCTTCATCAAGGGTGACAAGACGAAGCACATATCTCCCAAGTTTTTCTGGACGCACGATCTTCAAGAGGAGGAGCAAGTTAAAGTACAGCAGATCCAATCATGTAATAATTTAGCTGACTTGTTCACTAAGGCTCTGCCTAGATGTACTTTTGTAAAACTTGTAAAAGGAATAGGGATGAGACATCTGAAAGACCTACAAGCCTGAAGCTTGTATGGTTCAGGGGGAGTAATCTATGGGTTGTACTCTTTTTCCTTAGACTGATGGTTTTTCCCACTGGGTTTTCCACAGCTAAGGTTTTAACGAGGCAAACAAGTTTACTCTGGATCCAGAAGTATCCACCCCATTAGCTTTACGAACCCTGAAGTGTTCATAAGCTAAACCCAAGGTAATGGATGGATAAGGAGGAATATTATGAGATGAGGGAGGCCTTTGGCCTCCCCCTCATTATCCCTCCATTCACACCCCATTATGGTGGTGTAACACCCCACTAAGTGGGGGTGACTCTTGGGTACTCAACCTATTCACATTGACTAGTATAAATATTTATCATAGGCCTTTGGCCTATGTATGAGTTTCAAACAATGAAGAAGAACTTGATACATATTCTAATGCGTAGTTTTTAAACTTAATTATTATTATGGTATTTTAATTGATTCCATTCATATTCACTAATTGTATTTACTAAGAAATGCGTCTCATATGTCTTCTGGATGATTTTCTACGTACTTTGGATTTTTTTGACACTTTTTAGAGAGAGAATTCTTACACGATGGACTTATGATCGAGCTTGATGACATCAATGGGTAGCAAACTAATTAATAAATAATAATCACCACGATCTAAGAAAAATCTATTTAAAGGCCAGCATATGCTAGTCACTCTGCCATTGCTTCTCTTTCTCTCTCAAATGAGTTCTCGTCCCTCTCTCTTCGACTCTTGTGCCTTCATTCTCCTTCTAAATTTTATTACATGTAGTCCTCCTACACAAGTTAATGGGGTGGAGGAAGCTTATCATCATGTTGTCGATGTTCAATCTTTGTTGCCTAAAGATGTATGCATATTATCCAAAGGTTTGCACGCTAATTCTCTATTAACTTTGTGTCTCAGTTTTACTTATCAAGTAATCGAATTCTTAATTAATAGTCATTATACGCATTAAAAGTCTTTTACAAAGAGAAAAGGTGGTACAAATTAATGAAAGTTAAGCCTTTATATATTTTTGGTTCTTAATTAGTGGTTGTATGTAGTAAGTCTTTTAGATAGTAGAACACATCTTAAATTACCAATTACATGCAATTAATTTCTAAAACAACTATACCACAACACTCCTGAACTGTAGTTTATTCTCATTTTTAACTGAAAATGAATCATAATTATACATTAACTAATAAATAATTTTGATTATGAAATTGACTATTTAGTGATTGTCCACAACGAATGGAATCTGAATCTCTTAAACCTACATATTATCTT
Organism: Asparagus officinalis; assembly: GCF_001876935.1. Lineage (NCBI taxonomy): Eukaryota > Viridiplantae > Streptophyta > Magnoliopsida > Asparagales > Asparagaceae > Asparagus > Asparagus officinalis. The sequence goes on along the minus strand of NC_033798.1, from coordinate 43,677,935 downwards.
TGTTCAAAATTGGTTATAAATTGATGAGTAAATTCAATTTTCTTTTGATTCCTTATTTTTTTTTCTTTCTTCTTCATTTGTTAGATGTGATTACATACCTAGATAGCTAATAATTTCGTGATATATAAATGTACATCTTTTTTGCCTAAAATCATTACGACATCGATATAGCTTCTTGAATAACATAGAGTTAAGGTGCAAATTGCACTTTGTGTACTGCTTGAAGGCGTAGCTGCAAATTAATTATAAACATTTACCGAGTTAAAGACATCAATTGCAGAATTAGATAAAGTGCAGTATATAAATTCTCTTATACTTAAATAAAAAAATGATATAAATGACAGATTATTTTGTTAATATGGACATAGGTGATGACTAGGTTTAGGCTTTGAAGTCCCATGACCATGTGCCTTGAGGCATAGAAAACTTTAGGGGCCGGCTTCAATCATTGATCATTAATTAATTAACAATTGTTTGATGCACAAGGGATTCCATTTCCTTCATTCAGATGTCAAACCAATACACACAGATAGGCAATTCATTAAACATGAGTAAAACTAGGCAATCCAGTGACGTCATTTGACACTGATGCACGGTGTGTAAAGCTCTGTCATTCCCAAATAGCTGGTACTTTTTTTTTTCTTTTTTCTTTTTTTCGGTGATTCAATTTCGATTTCAACATTTGCAGAATCCGACCCTACAAAGCTCCAATTAGTCCACCGTCACGGCCCATGCTCTCCCCTCAACCCCAAACTCAAGTTCTCCCACGAACAAATCCTCAATCACGACCAAACCCGAGTCGACTGGCTCCACCGCAAATCCTCCTCCAGCGCCTCCACTGCCAGCGCGGCAGCAGCGGCAGACATAATCGCCCATCCCTCGCCACCGCAACATCCAGCCCACACGGGGACTCCTCAACACCGGCAACTACATCGTCCCTCGGTTTCGCACACCCAAAATCACCAGTCCGTCGTGTTCGACACGGGCAGCGACGTGACCTGGATCCAATGCCAACCTTGCGTCTCCGCCTGCTACCAACAACAAGACCCTCTCTTCGACCCGCGCCAAGTCTCCACGTACCGCAACATATCGTGCACCTCTCCCTTCTGCTCCGCCCTCGACAGCAGCGGCTGCTCCGGCTCCACGTGCCTCTACGCCGTCCAGTACGGAGACAATTCTTCACTGTCGGATTCTTCGCACAGGATACGTTATCCTTACCGCAGCTTCAGAATCATCTCCAACCTCCGATTCGGCTGTGGCGAGAAGAACAACGGGCTTTTCGGCCAGGCCGCTGGCTTCTGGGCCTGGGCCGTCAACCAGTTTCGGTAGTAATGCAGACGGCGAGAAAGTTCGGCGGAGTTTTCTCATACTGCCTCCCGTCGAGTGCGGCCTCCACCGGATACCTAAAATTCGGAGGCGCTTCCGTGTCGAATGTGATGTTTACGCCTATGCTCTCCCAATCTGGAATGCCGACATTTTACTTTCTTGAGCTGATAGCGATATCTGTCAACGGACAAAAGCTCGCCATATCGCCTACATTGTTTTCCAATGCTGGGACTATTATCGACTCTGGCACGGTCATCACCCGTTTGCCTCCGACAGCGTACTCTGCACTGCGGTCGGCTTTCAAGAAGGCGATGACCCATTATCCGACTGCCCCGGCATTCTCAATCCTCGACACGTGCTATGATCTTAGGAATTACACAACGTTCAAGATACCGAATGTGGAATTGCTGTATCGAGGAGCGACGATGAAATTGGACACGATGGGTATTCTGTACCCGGCGAGTACCACGCAGACTTGCCTAGCTTTTTCGCCCAACGGAGATGATTCCGATATGGTGATCATCGGAAATACTCAGCAGAGGAGGTTCAATGTGGTGTACGATGTCATCAAGAAACGGATTGGGTTTGGGCCTGGTGGTTGTAATTAGTTAATAGTCAGTGATTGGGTGCATGATTAGGTCCTGATTGCTGCCTTAGGGGTGTTTGTTTCTATGAAAGTGAAAAGTAAAAGTGTGAAAGTGAAATGCTTTTGACATCTTAGGTGTTTGTTTAATTGAAAGTTATTTTGAAAGTGAAATATCAAAATGGATCCACATAAGTTTTAATTCTGGGTTAAGTACCCCTAAAAAAGTGCTGAAGTCAGGTCAACGTGAGAAATATAGGGGCCACCACTAGGGGTGGAACAAATCGAATATGATTGAATACATTTACATTTGAATTTTAATTCCGTTTTCTCTATCGAATTCGAATTTGAATTCAAACTTCGTGTCGCATAGGTAAGAGGCGCTCAAATTAGATCCGTTTAATTAAACCATTATTTAACAAATATTCATGAGTACTTGTTAGCGTGCTTAGTTGAGGCATTTGCCTCTTTAACTTGAGGTCATGAGTTAAAATCTTGTGTCAAATATTAACGAATACTTGTTAGTGTGTTTGGTTGAGGCATTTGCCTCTGTAAGTTGAGGTCATGATTTCAAATCTTGTGTTGGTAAATTATTTGTTCTGTTTGTTTTTTACATTTTGCTAACTAGATGATGATTACTATGATATGCCTATTAGATCTAAATTAAAACTTGAGATCTAAATCATAAAGACATGATTAATTCGAAGAGATTAACAATAATCAAAAGGAGCGGAAGCTTATACCTGAATCCATAGATGAAACTTGAGATGAGTTTTGGATCTTCTAACCTTAGGGTTTCTCTAGCCAAATTTCTCTCTAGATGGGGGTGAAGAGAATTAGAGAGTGTAACCCTAGATTAGGGACTATAACCCCTTATTTATAGATGTTGTACATTTATAATTTGGCCCCTCATCAAATTACAATTACAACCTGGTATCTGCACATATAACCTCATGACTTATTTAAATACACATTAACCCAAATTAATTGATCACTTTAGTGGGTTATCCTGAAGGATAGCAATACACACAGATTAATCATATGTGCCCACAAATAGATTTAATTAGATTTAAATCCAACAATCTCCCACTTGGGCACCATATGACTCCTTAAAGTGTGTATAACCTTATGAGCTCAAAACTGCTATCATTGAAAAAGGTATTTCCGAACAATCTCGTCCATTAACTTTATCAATATAGGATCAAAGCGGCATTCGTCACATTTATCCTGACTCAACCCATCAATGGTCACATATACCAATACAATCAAACGACATAGATCAATCATGGATGTGCAGCATAAAAATTACATGCAATGTGATCAGTACATGTCTATTTTCAACTGGTCCTACTTTAGTGAGGTCAAAACCAAACATAATATAACAGAGTGTTTGAACTGAAAAACTTTATTCTGATCAGACAATACAACCAAACATAAAGCACCACAATTACAAACTCCCACTAAATCATGATATCCTCAAATAATACCACATCCATATGAGCAGTATGCTTAAGAAAGACCTTGGATGGCAATCCCTTAGTAAGACGATCAGCTATCATGGAGTTTGTCCCAATGTGTTCTATAGATATCTGTCCACTCTGTACCCTTTCTTTCACAACCAGGAACTTAATGTCAATATGTTTTGACTTAGTTGAGCTCCTGTTGTTATTGGAATATATTACTGCAGATTTATTATCATAATATAACCTTAGTGGTCTTTCCATATTTTCCAAAATGCACAGTCCCGTGATAAAATTTCGCAGTTATATTCCCTGATTGAATGCCTCATAGCAAGCTACAAATTCTGCTGCCATAGTTGAGGAAGCTACTAGTATCTGTTTGACACTTTTCCATGATACAGCTCCTCCTGCTAACATATAAATGTAGCCTGATGTAGATTTTTTGCTATCTTGACATCCAGCAAAATCAGAATCAGAGTACCCAATGACCTCCAGCTGATCTGATTTTTTGTATGTGAGCATGTAATCTTTTGTTTTCTGAAGATACCTCATAACCCTTTTGACTGCTATCCAATGATCCATACCAGGGTTGCTTAAGTATCTGCCTAACATCCCAACAATGTACGCAATATCCGGACGCGTACATATCTGATCATACATTAGACTTCCTACAGCCGAAGCATAAGGAATCTTCTGTATTTCCTGAATTTCAAGGTTACCTTTAGGGCACTGATTGAGACTAAACTTGTCTCCTTTAGCAACGAGGGTATCTCCTGGTCTGCAATCTTGCATGCCAAACCTTTTAAGTACTTTATCGATATAGCTCTTTTGTGATAATCCAAGTATACCTCGAGAGCGATCTCGATGTATCTGGATTCCTAATATAAAAGAGGCATCCCCAATATCTTTCATTTCAAAATTCTTTGATAGAAATCTCTTGGTTTCGTGCAGCATGGCTATATCATTAGTGGCAAGCAATATGTCATCGACATACAGAACCAGAAAGATATACTTACTCCCACTGAACTTAAGATATACACAGTCATCAACAATGTTTATCTCAAAGCCAAACGAGATAATTATTTGTTGAAACTTATGATACCATTGACGAGGAGCTTGCTTGAGTCCATAGATTGATTTCCTTAATTTGCAGACCATATTCTTTGGGTCTCCTGACACAAAGTTTTCTGGTTGCACCATATAAATCATCTCATCAATGTCTCCATTAAGAAATACAGTCTTAACATCCATCTGATGTAACTCAAGATCATAATGAGCAACAAGTGCCATGATTATTCTGAAAGAGTCTTTCGATGAAACCGGAGAGAAAATCTCTGTATAATCAATGCATTCCTTTTGAGTATAGCCTTTAGCCACAAGACGTGCCTTATACCTCTCCACATTACCGTTTGCATCCCGCTTGGTTTTAAAAATCCATTTACAACCAATTGGTTTTGCACCTTCTGGTAATGGGAGAAGTTCCCAAACCTTATTGTCTTGCATAGACTTGTACTCTTCATTCATGGCATCAATCCACTGTTGAGAGTTAGAACTTTTCATGGCCTGAAAGAAGTTGATTGGATCATCTTCCAACATTCCATTACTTTCCTCATGTTCTTGAAGAAATACAATATAATCATCCGAAATAGCATTTCTCCTTTCTCTCGTGGATCTCCTTAATGGCACTGGTTCTTGAGGTTGTTGAGTTTGTTCTTCTGGAACAGGGAGTTGTTCAACATTGTCATCTTGAGGTTCTGGATTTACTTCTTAAGCAATAACAGGTATAGGAACCTGAATATTATCAAAAGTAACTGTATGGATTGGATCTGAAGCTAATTCCTCCTCAAAACTAATATCTCTAACCTTATTTCTCCCCCCAAACTCAACATCCTCAAAGAATGTTGCTGTTCCCGTCTCAAAAATATTCCTTAGTGTGGGATCATAAAACTTATAGCCCCTAGAGCGTTCAGAGTACCCTATAAAGTAGCTGCTAACTGTAGGCATCGAAAATTACCTATAGGTCTCCGTGAGTAGCTCAAAGCTAAGAGGAGGTGAGGAACATCACTATCCAAATCACAGAAGCTTGATTGATGTTACGCTTGAAGTGAATCGACGAACTACGTGAAGTAATGGAATTTCAGAATAACGAAGACACGAACTGAACGGGAGCCCCGCGTCGCTTACAAAAGATGAAACGACGCTCCTATCCCAGCTTAATCCACAATGATCTCATCATCAGAGCTTATAGGTCTCCTCGCCGACCTTCCAACGCACTTTGAATCACTCAAATTCGAGTTCGAATGAAGAAGTTACAGAGGAAATGGACAAGCACGCAAAACGGATTGTCTCAGCCTAAGCTGAGACACCCAAGGGTGTCTCCACCCGACCAATGGTGTCTCCACCAGAGCAAGGGTATCTCCATTCTCGCTGAGACACCGAAGGGTGTCTCCACCCGAGCAAGGGTGTCTCCATTCTCGCTGAGACACCCAAGGGTGTCCGCAGCCCTAAAAAGTTGTTCTTTTCACTGTTATGCAGTTTTAACCGTCCAAACTTCCTGGAGCCTATAAATACAGCCCCAGGGCCCTCATTTTTCGGGATCTGGAATTTTGGAGAATTGGCGAAGCCCTACCGGATTAAAGATTGATCGAGTTCTTCAACGCTAGAGAGGGAGATTCTTCAGATCTGCACCACCCGCGTCCGATCCTTAGGATTATCCCGTTGCAATAATTCTAAGAAGAGAAATTATCTCGCCATTGCCAAGATAAGTGCTTCTGCTTCTAGATTCCTTCACGAATCGACGGAGTTCTAGATCTGATCTGATTGTCAGGTAGTCCACGGATATCGACATCCCCGTCACCGGCTAAAGACCCACGCAAGCAAGAAACGACGAACGGATCTTGTGTTATTTTCGAGAAAGTTGTAATCTTTCATTTTCCTTTGTTAAAATTTGAATTCTTTGTAAACGATTGATATTATAATGAATTCAGCAATGAAGGCAACTTTTACCGAAAACAAACTGGCGACCACAGTGGGAGCCAACAGCCTCGTTGCCGAGGCTGTCGTGTCGCAACCGACATTCAAGATCCGGGTGAATGAAGAGATCGAATATGAGTTCGATCAACAAAAGTTTGAAGAGTACCTCTCTTCCTCCTCCCCCAGATCCGCCTCTCCAAGCAGGCGCAGGAATGTCTCCTCTTCCAGAAACACTCGCGAGGTTTCAGGCTTGAAAATCAAGGATCCCCTCGCCACCGCTACACCCGTGCCCCGCGACATCCCTGCGGCATCCAAAGAGGTCGAAGCTGTAGATCCGGACTCCTCCTCCGCCATGAAGATAACTGATGAAGGCGCTCCAATTTTGTCGAAGAGGGCACGCCAGAGACGGCGTCAACGCCTTGCGCGATAACTAGCCAAAGCTTCGGAGTCGATGGACGGGATCCGCTATAATGAGGATCTAAAATCAAGGCAGCGCCAAGAACGGTAACGGCGAACCGCCAACCTTTCCTCTAAGGCGGAGACAAACGAATGGGTCCGCATCAAGAAGACTCGCTCTACTCTCGAAGAGCGAATCAAGAAACACCGTGCATTGCTCGTGCATGCCCGAGTCCTTCTGCAGAAAGCGGAAGAGATGCAAAAAGAAGAGACGGTTAAGAAGCCGCCCAGACACAAACAGGTGTGGGTACCAAAGGCAAAACCAGAACTTAAGACAAAAGTGGACGAAGTTACCGTCCGGCCTTCTTCAAATCCAGATCACGTTTCCCCTGTCCCCGTACCTCCGACGGAGCACAGTAATATCGTGGATCTCACAAGATCCAGAGTTCCTTTAAAAGGTCGCCTCGGTCCTTTACCGGAAAATCAAGGTAAAGCACCCGTGAAGGAGCGATTGAGACCATTGAAAGGTCCCCAAACAACAATCCAGACTGGGGGTCGTACCAATCCCCTTAAAAAAGATAATAAAGGGAAAGCCCCTGTTACTGACCGCATTAGATTACGGTTTGAAGTTCAAGAGCCCGTTAGGTTTTCACGCTCACAAAAGCGTAAACCTGAACGAGTGACTTTTGGGGACGCCAATAAAGTGTCGTATCCCCAGAGGGAAACACATTTCTCTGATGATGATAATGTTATACCTGGGAAGTCGTGCCAACACTCTATGGGTTGCTCCAGTCATCAAACTGACGAGTTGTACTATAGGGCTGGGGGTACGAATAAGTCTCAAAAAAGAAACATTCGAGACACGGATTCTCATTGTCCGTGTGCCAACATAATCAAGGCAGTGCTATCAGAATACTGCTGTTCTAAAGCCCCACGAAGAGTTTCTGTGTTTGAGAGAATCTCCACCAGAACGTCCGAGGCCAGACCAATACACTACCGTAAAAGGAAACCTTCTCTTCAAGAGGAGGAATTTCAAGAAGTGTCCGTCAATATGACCGGGAGAGGGAAATCAACGCGACGCTTTAGTCCAGATCAGTTTACCGCGGTGTCCTAGCGTATAACTCGATTGCGATCGGTGACCAATAGACGAAGGGATTAACAGAGAATGCAAAAGGGGCTCCCTTCAGATGATGAAACCTCGGATGTTTGCTCGGATGCTTGCTCGGATGCTTGCTTAGCGGTGGCTTCAGATGACACCGCATCAAGTGCAGGACAACCCTATGAATCACTCATGATTAATGCTGAACAGATGGCTAAAATACTGGAGGATGCTTTGACTAAGCAGAAAGAAATTTTTAAATTTGAAATGGAAATGGCCATGCAGCAGATGAGAGAAATGCATGACCAGCAAATCGCGGCACTGACGACTCATCAAGGAGAATCCAGTCGTCGCAATAATCCTAACCAAGGTGATGATGAACGGGAAGTGGAGGATAATGCCAACATGAACACCCCTCCCGTCAACAACAATAACGGAAGTGGCCCCTCGGATGATAACAATACGAAGGAGGACCACATTACTTCTCCCCGAAACCACTCGAAGACAGATACGAGTGAGGATAAGAAAATGAGGGATTTGGAGAACAAGATCAACGCGTTGATGAGTGCTCAAGAAGTAAAGAGGTCCGGAATACCATGTCCATACCCAAGGGAGTGGGAATCAATTCCATACCCGACGAAGTTCAATTTGATCAATTTCACGCCGTTTGATGGAAAGGGTTCCCCTACCCAGCACTTAATATATTTTAAGTCTCACTTAGGAATAATCTCCAGGAATGAACCTCTAATGGTGCGGTCATTCGTTGGCAGTCTTTGAGGAGCGGCCTTCGATTGGTATCACCGTCTTAAGCCAGGGAGTATCAACAGTTGGGATGACATGGAGGATATGTTTTTGACAAACTTCTTCGATGACAACATTGAGATTTCAATTGGTACATTATTTGACGAGAAACAGAAAAATGGTGAGACGGTTGAAAACTTCGTCAAGAGATTCCGAAACAAAGCGATGAACTACAGGGATCCGGTCAGTGAAGACTTCATCCTCGAGACTTGTCACAATAATCTTTCGTTGGACATCCTCAAAGCTATGGGAATGGCACCACCAAAGACTTGGAAAGATTTGAAAGTGCGAGGAGAACGAGCCGAAAGATTCCTTAAAAGGAAGAAGACTGAAAGGGGTCAGGCGGCAAATAATACTCCACAACAGAACTTTGTTCCTAAAGGTAAAGGAAAGGCACAATCGAATGCGGTGGACACGAACCAAACATTCGAAGTACAAGCGCAACCGCAACAACAGAAAGTGCCTCAACAATCAAGGTGGCAACAACAGCCTCAGAAACAGAAGGCTTCGGAACCAAAATTTCCGAAGGTCTACTCGTTCAAAGAGGATGAAGTCCCTGGTATCTTCAAATACCTCATAGAGAATAACAAGATTAAGCTGCCTCCGATCCAAGATTAGGAAGATGCTAAAAGAATTAGTGACCCGAAGTACTGCGCATTTCATAGAGCGGTGCACCATCCTACCAAGGCATGTTACGCTCTCAAGGATAAGATCCAAGCTTTAATCGATGTCGGGGTCATCACTATGAAGCAACCTAAAGAGAAGAAGGTGGGCGCGAATGCAGTGTCGATTAGTTTTGGATCTGTTCCTTTGAACTGGTTTCAGCCTGAGCCAGTAATAAATGCGGCGGTAAAGACAGTGAATGACGATCCTTCCTTTGAACTGGTTTCAGCCTGAGCCAGTAATAAATGCGGCGGTAAAGACAGTGAATGACGATCCTCATAAGCAACGCCAGAAAGGACTTGTACCACACACAGCTCTAAATGGTGAGATTCTTTGGGTTCATCCCGATCTAATTGGAAATGAACAATGGACCGGATCCTCTTCCAAGAAAAAGTCAAAAGGAAAAGGTAAGTCTTGTTATGGAGCCGCAACCATTCCAGAAGGAGACGACGACAAAATTCCTGCTTTCCCACTTTCTGAAGATGAACAGGAAGCCCGGATGCTTCCGAGCAGTTGGCTAAGCAAGGGGTAACCAAAATCATTCCTTCCAAGACCCTAGCAGAGATGGGAATTGTCACAACTCCCCCAATACCTGTAGTTGCGAAGAAAGCCCAACAAAAGCAAAAAGGGAAAGAACCTCTACACCAGGAAGTCCAAAACCCGAAGCAGTCTCGGTTCAACCTACCGATTGGGAGAGACAAACCGGGGACTTTAAGCTCTCCACCTCGTTTCGATATTATTACGCAACTAGCTAATATACCGGCTAGAATAACGCTGTATGAATTGTTGTGTCTTTCAAAGGACACAAGGGAAGCGTTACAAGAGGCCTTGTCCAATTCGGAAGTTTTCCTGACTCGGATCAAGCCATCTCCTGAAGAACTAGAGCCACCGGTCCAACACTGCAATCTCGCGGCACACCACTTTCCCTGCATTTCTTTCACCAAAGAAGACATGCAGACGAAAAACTCAAAGCATGATCGACCCTTGTACTTCACCGGACATATTGGTTCCAGCGTTGTCAACCGGATCCAAGTCGACCCGGGTTCCGCTGTCAGCATCATGCCACTCCAATTGATGTATAATCTCAGAATACCGGCTAGTAAGCTAGCTTTCACGGGCACTACGATCTACGGATTCAACACCAGTGGGTCCAGACCATTGGGAAAGATTTGAGTAAAATGCCAGATCGAGGATTTGAAGTCAGAAGTCACCTGCTACGTGATTGACGCGAAAACATCCTATAACTTACTGTTGGGTCGACCCTGGATCCACGGTAATCTTATAGTCCTGTCAACTCTTCATCAGTGCCTCAAATATGTGGACACTAATAATGAAGTCAAGACGGTGGTCACAGATAAGCAACCGTTTAAGGGGTTGGAGAACTATTTCACCGATTCCCTTCTATACGGTGCCGAATCTGATACTGAACCATCGGCCCAAGGAACGGACAGCGGAGATAAAGCTGATATCGAAGCTGGGTTTGATTATGATGGTGGTTTTGTACTTAATAACATTGTACCCATAGTAATCAATCTTGATGATGAAGAATCATCGGAAAGTAGTTGTAACTAGTAACTTGCCGAAGATATTGCAATAAATGATAATTTAGAGTACTCGTTGTGTCTTGATAACATCACTAAGGAGCTGTATGATAACCCTGGCTTGTATATGCCACTTTAATCATTTTGTATGACAAAAAAACAGGTACAGGATACATGCAGAACGACACTTGTCATCCCTGCAAAGACAGAGGGTGAAAAGGAAGTCATCTACGGTAAAGGAAGAGAATCTCCGATACCAGACCACTTCTTGGAAGAGAAAGACAATGATGATAAACCTGCCCCTCATCTATTTAGGTATAAAGAGAAAGACAATGATGATAAACCTGCCCCTCATCTATTTAGGTATAACACAAAAGCGCGTGATCTAATAGAGAAATATGGATATGATTTCACGCTCGGAGAAGGTCTTTGCTTTGGTCGAGGTCCGCGAGTTCCGTCTCGAATGGCCTATGTACCAAAAGGAAAACCTGATGATTATTATCGCCATAGAAGAGGTTTAGGTTATGTCTCCTCATCCGATGACGAGTGTTGCTGGCAGGTCATCGATCAAATTGCTAACAAAGGTAAAAACGGGGATTCTTCTGATTCTTCAGCTTGGGATTCCGACGCTAGTCTTGGTGAAATGTTCAAAAAGCTAATGTCGAACATGGCTACGGTCGACCCTGCGACAATAGAGGAAGACGATCAGATACCGACTTGGGAAGATCCTTGGCTTCATCACCTAAACATGCAATACGGCGATAGGTTTAAACAAAGAGAACCTCCTACCGAGGATCAAGTGGTCCAAGTGAATATGGGAAACGAGGATAATCTGAAGCCAATATTCATTAGCGACAGCCTCCCGCTCGATGAGAAAGAGGAGTTAATCTCTCTTATCAGGGAGTACATCGATGTGTTCGCCTGGAATTATGAAGATATGCCAGGGCTCGATCCAAATGTAGCAGTGCATCGTCTTAATATTAAGCCGGATGTCAAACCTATCAAATAACAACAAAGACGGTTTCGTCCGCAGATGATGGAGGCAATCGAGTCCGAAGTTAAAAAGCTAATTGACTCAGGCTTTGTTAGGGAAGAGCAACATCCCGAATGGCTTGCTAATGTTGTCCCGGTTCTTAAGAAGAATGGGAAAATCAGGGTTTGTATCGACTTTAGAGACCTCAACGCTGCCTGCCCAAAAGATGATTTCCCCCTTCCCATCACAGATGTCATCATCGACAATACGTGCGGGTTCGAGAGGATGTCTTTCATGGATGGGTTTTCTGGTTATAATCAAATAAAGATGCATCCAGATGATGAAAAGCATACCGCATTTAGTACACCCCTCGGCGTTTTCTGCTACACGGTCATGCCCTTCGGTTTAAAGAATGCAGGTGCCACATATCAGAGAGCCATGTCGAAGATTTTTAGGAGCATCTCCGGAAAACTATCGAATGCTACGTGGACGATCTAGTCGTAAAAAGTCATGACAAGAATGATCACATCAAAGACTTAAAGACGATGTTCGATTTGATGCGAACCCATCAATTGAAAATGAATCCTACCACGTCTTTTCTCGGAATGTCCAGCGGTAAATTTCTTGGATTCTTCGTCACCACCAAGGGTATTCACATTGATCCTGACAAAGTGAAGGCGATTAATGAATTGAAACCTCCGAGAAATCTTAAGGAACTCAGAGGACTACAAGGATGGTTGGTTTATATCCGTCGCTTTATTTCGAACCTCTCAGGAAAATGTCAACCATTCTCCAAACTCACAAAGAAGGGCGTATCGTTCGTATGGGACGACGCTTGTCAAAAAGCGTTCGAGAGTATTAAAGAATATCTCTCAAAACCTCTTGTACTCGTTGCACCGAAATCAGGCAAACCGTTCTTGATTTATGTCAAGGCGACGAGCCACTCATTAAGTGCATTACTTGCACAAGATGACGATAACGGTCATGAGCAGGCAGTATATTATCTAAGTCGGACCTTGGTAGGTGCTGAATTTCGGTATCCCATGATTGAAAGGGAATGTCTTGCCTTGGTATTCGCAATTCAAAAGATGCGGTATTACCTGGTGGGACAGACTATTTATGTTATCTCCAAAGTTAACCCAATCCGAGTATTCATGACACAGCCAGCTTTCATGAATTGGCGGTTAGCAAAATGGGCCTTGCTCTTGTCCTAATATGACTTGCACTTTAAACAACAGAAGTCGGTAAAAGGATAGGCCATCTGTGACCTTCTGGCAGCTAACCCAACTACGGATACTACCGAGATATATGATGACCTGCCAGATGAAATCCACGAAGTCAACGCAACTTCGCACCAACAAGTATGGCGCTTGTACTTCGATGGTGCTTCTCGAGCGGCTAATGTAGCAAGTGCTCCTGGATGTTCTAAGATTTCTTCTGGAGTTGGAGTCGTCTTAGTTTCCCTAGGAAAACATGTGATGCCTCGAGCCTACTCATTGACCGAGCCATGCTCAAATAATGTAGCCGAGTATAACGCGCTACTCATAGGACTCAATTTCGCTAAAGAACTGGGAATTGAGTATCTCGAAGCTTTCGGCGATTCCCAACTAATAGTTAAGCAGGTTCAAGGGGAGTATGAGGTCTGAAGTCAGGATTTAATACCATATCATAAGATGGCTGTAGAGATGGCAGAATCGTTCGAAGGATTCTTCATCGAACACATTCCGCGATTAAAGAACGCTTACACAGATGCATTAGCAGCATTAGCCGTATCTCTGGCGCAGCCTCCTGAAATAGAATAGTTTGTTATGGTAAGAACTCACCAACTCTTAGTGCCAATCTACGATGAAGATGACAAGGAAGAGGATGTTCAAGAGGTATATTCAACTCAAGTCGAGTTTGAACCCCGAGATTGGCGTTTCCCCATCATCGATTATGTCTTGCATGGAATCTTACCAGAAGATGTGAAAGAGAGGGATTCAATCCGACGAAAAGCAGTAAGATTCTACTATAACACAGAGAGTCGAACGTTGTACCGCAGGGGGTACGATGGTTTACTATTACGTTGCTTATCGACTAAAGAAGCTGAGGAAGTCCTCAAGGAAGCACACGAAGGGGTTTGTGGCGCACACCAACCCGACCCCAAACTTTATGACCGCATCAGAAGAATGGGATATTTCTGGCCTTTTATAATGAGTGATGCAGTCGCGTATGCTCGAAAGTGTCATGCGTGTCAGATACACGCGAATTATATGCACCAACCTCCGAAGCATCTGCATCCTTCGGTTACATCATGGCCATTTGAGACTTAGGGAATGGATATTGTTGGTTCTATAAATCCCCCGTCAATCAAAGGTGACCGATTCATCTTAGCAATCACTGACTACTTCTCCAAGTGGGCTGAAGCGATCCCACTCAGAGAAGTTAAAACAAGCAACGTCATTGCATTCATCAAACACCATATTATTTACCGGTATGGTGTCCTAAGACGAATCATACATGACAACGGTCCTCAGTTTGTCAACAACGCCTTCATCAGGTTTTGCGAGAAGTTTAAAATTCAAGACGTCTCGTCAACGGCTTACAATCCCACAACAAATGGATTGGCTGAAGCCTTCAATAAGACAATCATAAAGCTTTTGTCAAAACTCATGAAAACTAATAAACGAGATTGTGATGACAAGCTTGGCACGGCTCTATGGGCCTATCGTACCATGGTACGTACACCGACGGGAGTGACCCCGTACTCTTTGGTATACGGATGTGAAGCCATTCTTCCGTTGGAAATACAAATTCCATCTCTTCGAATCGCTCTCGCAACCCAGATGACGACCGACGAACAACATCAGAAACATCTCGAAGAACTCGAGATGCTCGATGAAAAGCGCTTAGAGGCTCAACAGCATATTGAGTTCTACCAAGCTAGAATTTCCCGAGCTTTCGACAAGAAGGTTCGACAATGGAGTTTTAAAGAAGGAGATTTAGTCTTGACTGAAAGACGACCTATGATCATAACTCCAAGAAGAAAGGAAAATTTGAGCCCAAATAGGAGGGACCATTCATAGTAGAGACAGTCTACTCGCGTGGCGTATATCGCTTGGTTACCAAGGATGGCGACCGGCTTATGATGCCGATAAACGGCAAGTTCCTAAAAAATACTACCCTTAGTACCTTCAGGATAACCAATGTATCGGGAAGTTCCCGGAAGAATGTCACGTGTGGTATTCTTAGGGATAACCCAATCACTGTAAAAGTGATAAATAAGAGGTCCACAGTTAAACT
>NC_033798.1:43659651-43661838 GCF_001876935.1 Asparagus officinalis | reverse complement strand
GGAACTAGAGCTCTGATACCAACTGTGACGCCCCTGGGTTCACAGAAGGCTGCAGTCCGAGGTGAAACCTAGGATGTCAAACCTGCTATGCACCATACCGTGCAATAACATGTTTCACCATCACAATTAACATCTATCTAGTAGAGTCAACAACTGGTGTAGGTACAAAACAGGTAAAAGACATTACGAGGAATACTGATGAAATGATAATAGTCACATAAATATCTCATCATCCAACAACATAGAAGTACATAGTCAAGATCTGAGTAGATAAACTGAAATACTTGATAAGTCTCAAATACAAACATCTGACAATAAGGAAATAAGGCTCACAGCCTTTACAACTTCTAGAATAATACCCTCAAATGTCTAACCTCACTACAGTGGAGACCAAAGAAAATAATACATAGCTAGAAAGTAAAGCTGAACACTAATGTGGTCCGCTATCAACCTGCGGCTCTCCGTGCTCCTGGCTCGTGACCTGAAAGGGGGAGGGGCAACGAGCGTCAAAGCGCTAGCGAGTAACATCACAACCAACCCCAAGGGGACAGGGCTCGTTGTATATGAAAATACAGATAATATATAATAGATCTAAAATCATTGATCCTACTAAAGAGGGTTTTAGTATTTAGAAATTTACAACACGAGCATAGGTACGTCGAGCGAAATAATCCAAACAAGGAAACCCTCATGTATATACCTTGTATCTCAAATTGTAAATCTCTAAACACCAAACCCGAGGTTCTAGTACAGAAATAATAATAAAAGAAATACAGCAAACACCAGAGCATAATTACAGTGTGGTGATATAGTCAACGTAAATATCACAATATTTATTACATAAATATTGTGTCAATACCTTCATAAGTGTGGTACAAAATTTGCATAATCAGTATGTTGTGAAATGTGGTACAATAATCACACGCAGGAAGAAGAACCATGTCCGATGCAAGGTCCAACTATCGTAGTTTTCCAAACTCATGGAATAAATGGCAGTTGTCCAACACGAGGACTGAGAGGGATTATAGTCCAACACGAGGACTTCTTATGGATTATAGTCCAACACGAGGACTGTAGGGATTTGCATAAGGCCGCCACAAGTATGTAGTGAAATCTACTTATCAGTTTTCATAACCAAATCGGTATATGTGTCCCAAATTCATACCCTCAGGTCATCTATCATGCATGGACACATAGTGGGGCTAATAACTAGGTCAGATAAACCAGACAAAACCCCGAATAGGAGTAAAAATACCCAAAAACACCAAATCTGGAAATCTGCAACAGAGGGTCGGCGGTCGACCGATACGGTCGACCGAACTCTGATACAAATCAGGACGGTCGACCGCCAGGAATATCGGTCGACCGACCAGACATCGCGGTCGACCGAAAAATGACGCGGTCGACCGAAATCAAATAGCGGTCGACCGAATAAATGACGCGGTCGACCGAAGCCCTGACTCGAGCTCAGCGGTCGACCGCGTCGGTCGACCGCCGAGCGAACAGAACCCTACCTGGGTTCTGTCAGCTGCTAAAACCTGGAACCAAAGATTTCGATAACATGGGTATTTGATAAAAATGGGATCATACTGAAAATACACAACCAAAACCAAAGTTTGAAATCTATATTTTCAAGATCTTAAATCCATGAGAAACAAATCCAAATCGTTTTAAAAGCTGTAAAGATGTTTGAAACTCTTTTAGGCAAAAACTCAGATCTAGATCTTCTTTAACAGGGCATGGGTGAGTTTTGACAACATATTAAGCCCCAAACCCATATTCTAGGCTATAGTAAACTATTAGCTAAACAAAGATACGAATTTGGCTCCATAAATCCAATAAAAACTCAGTTCTTGATGTTTAAACCAAAGGGGGTGGGGGTTGGGCGAGAAATTACTCGCCTTGGTTGCTGATAATGCCCTAGATCTGTAAGATGTTGATCCCCTTCGCTGAAAACCCACGATCTGCCGAAAATCCCCAAGGACTGCTCCCAGATTGCCAAAATCCAGTTAGGGTTTTGAGGAAGAAGAGAGGGGGCTAGGGTTTACGTTTGGGGCTGAGGAGATCTCTCCTGGGTTGAGTTGGTATAAATACCAACTCCCCAACCCGACCCGAAACCCAAAACCCAACAACTAAAAACCCGAAACCAAAACCTGGTAATCTCTCTGATCGCTGATCGGTCGACCG
>NC_033798.1:43542298-43659215 GCF_001876935.1 Asparagus officinalis | reverse complement strand
GGTCGGCGGTCGACCGATACGGTCGACCGAACTCTGATACAAATCAGGACGGTCGACCGCCAGGAATATCGGTCGACCGACCAGACATCGCGGTCGACCGAAAAATGACGCGGTCGACCGAAATCAAATAGCGGTCGACCGAATAAATGACGCGGTCGACCGAAGCCCTGACTCGAGCTCAGCGGTCGACCGCGTCGGTCGACCGCCGAGCGAACAGAACCCTACCTGGGTTCTGTCAGCTGCTAAAACCTGGAACCAAAGATTTCGATAACATGGGTATTTGATAAAAATGGGATCATACTGAAAATACACAACCAAAACCAAAGTTTGAAATCTATATTTTCAAGATCTTAAATCCATGAGAAACAAATCCAAATCGTTTTAAAAGCTGTAAAGATGTTTGAAACTCTTTTAGGCAAAAACTCAGATCTAGATCTTCTTTAACAGGGCATGGGTGAGTTTTGACAACATATTAAGCCCCAAACCCATATTCTAGGCTATAGTAAACTATTAGCTAAACAAAGATACGAATTTGGCTCCATAAATCCAATAAAAACTCAGTTCTTGATGTTTAAACCAAAGGGGGTGGGGGTTGGGCGAGAAATTACTCGCCTTGGTTGCTGATAATGCCCTAGATCTGTAAGATGTTGATCCCCTTCGCTGAAAACCCACGATCTGCCAAAAATCCCCAAGGACTGCTCCCAGATTGCCAAAATCCAGTTAGGGTTTTTGAGGAAGAAGAGAGGGGGCTAGGGTTTACGTTTGGGGCTGAGGAGATCTCTCCTGGGTTGAGTTGGTATAAATACCAACTCCCCAACCCGACCCGAAACCCAAAACCCAACAACTAAAAACCCGAAACCAAAACCTGGAAATCTCTCTGATCGCTGATCGGTCGACCGCGCCGGTCGACCGCTCAGCACAAAAACGATCAGCACAAAAATGCCTGCTGATGGCATTTTACCTGCTGATCGCCAACTCACTCAATTTCTCTCACTTGCAGACACCTGCTGGGCTCCCAAACTCTGATACACATATATATACATATGTACATTATAGAAATTTTTTGGGGTTTTACACCACCTCAATGGCCACATGGTGGTATGGAATCAGGTCTTGATTTCTGACTTCATCCTCTCCTCGAATCTGATTAACTACCAGTTGAGAATCTCCAAAAGCTTCAAGGTATTTGACCCCCAGCTCTTTGGCAAAATTGAGTCTAATTATCAATGCATTGTACTCGGCTACGTTATTAGAGCATGGTTCGGTCAACGAGTATGCTCTAGGTAAGACATGCTTTTTCGGGGAAACTAAAACGACTCCCACTCCTGAGGAGATTTTAGAACATCCGGCTGCGCTCGCTACATTGGTTGATCGGGAAGCCCCATCGAAGTACAATTACCACACTTGTTGATGTGAGGTGGTATTAACTTCGTGAGTTTCGTCTGGCAGATTGTCGTACAATTTGATTACATCCTTCGTAGGGTTTTCCGCCAGAAGATCGCAAATAGCTCGTCCTTTAACTGATTTTTGTTGCTTGAAGTACAAGTCATATTGTGATAAGAGTAAAGCCCATCTGGCTAAACGCCAATTCATGGAGGCCGGTTGGGTCATGAATACTCGGATGAGATTTATGTTGGAAATGACATAGATTGTCTGTCCAACTAAATAGTGTCGCATTTTCTGAATCGCGAATACCAATGCGATGCATTCCTTCTCAATCATCGGATAATGAGACTCAGCCCCTACCAATGTACGACTCAGATAATACACAGCTTGCTCATGACCGTTATCGTCGTCTTGTGCAAGTAATGCACTTAACGAATGGCTCGTCGCTTTGACATAAATAAAAAACGGTCTGCCTGATTTCGGTGCAACGAGAATAGGTGGATTCGCTAGATATTTTTTAATATCTTCGAATGCCTTTTGGCATGCTTCATCCCAAACGAACGACACACCTTTCTTTGCAAGTTTAGAGAATGGTTGACATTTTCCAGACAGATTTGATATAAACCGACGGATATATGCCAATCGACCTTGCAATCCTCTGAGTTCTTTAAGATTTCTTGGAGGCTGCAGTTCGTTTGTTGTAATTCATGTATCGCCTTCACTTTATCAGGATCGATATGAATCCCTTTTGTGGTAATGACGAATCCCAGAAATTTACCGCTCGACATTCCAAGGAAGGATTTAGTCGGGTTCATTTTTAGCTGATGAGTTCTCATAAGCTCGAACATTGTCTCCAGATCGTTAATGTGGTCGTTTTTATCACGACTCTTAATGACCAGGTCATCAACGTAACATTCGATGGTCTTCCGGAGGTGCTCTTGAAAGATCTTCGTCATTGCTCGTTGGTATGTAGCACCGGCATTCTTCAAACCGAATGGCATAACAGTATAACAAAAGACACCTAGGGGTGTTCTGAACGCTGTATGCTTTTCATCGTCTGGATGCATCTTAATCTGATTATACCCAGAAAATCCGTCCATAAATGACATTCTCTCGAACCCGCATGTGTTGTCAATGATGACGTCCGTAATCGGTAGAGTAAAGTCGTCTTTGGGGCAGGCCGTATTCAGATCTCTGAAGTCGATACAGATTCTGATTTTTCCGTTCTTTTTAAGGACTGGAACAATATTGGCCAACCATTCAGGATGTTGTTCTTCTCTGACAAAACCCGAGTCAATTAGTTTCTTGACTTCAGCTTCTATTGCCTCCATAATCTGCGGACGAAACCATCTTTGTTGTTGTTTGACGGGTTTAGCATCCGATTTTACATTAAGGCTGTGCATTGCTACATTTGGATCGAGCCCCGGCATATCTTCGTAGTTCCAAGCGAAAACGTCGATATACTCTTTAACGAGGGCAATTAGTTCCTCTTTCTCATCTGGTGGAAGATCACCGCTAATAAATATAGGCTTTGGATTATTTTCGTCACCCATGTTAACTTGGACTACTTTATCCTCTGTAGGAGGTTCTCTTTGCTCAAATCGATCACCGTATTGGATATTCATGTAATGTGTCCAAGGATCTTCCTAAATGGGCAACTGATCGTCTTCTTCTGTTGTGGAAGGATCGACTGTCGCCATGTTCGACATTAGGGTCTTAAATCTTTCTCCAATGCTCACATCAGAATCCCAAGTTGAAGCATCGGATGAATGCCCACTTTTATTTATTAGTTGGCTAATAATCTGTTGGCCGTATTCATCATCAGATGATGAAGTATAACCTAAACCCCTTTTATGACTGTAGTAATTATCAGGTCTCCCTTTTGGTACGTAGGCAGGACGGGGTGGAACCCTAACACCTTGACCAAAATGAAGACCTTCACCGAGCGAGAGGTTATAGCCTTGGTTCGTCATATAATCATTCACTTGTGAACTGTACCGAGAGAAATGTCGCCCGGGTTCCTCATCATCTGAGTTAGTGTCCAAGAAAAGATCAGGAATTGGGGATGCATCCCCTTTTCCAAAGATTATTTCTTTTTCACCCCCTGTCTTTGCAGGTAGGATTACGGTTGTTCCGGCTGAATTTTGTAGATATTTCGTCGTTGTGCAGGACGAGCGAAGTGGCATATGTAGATTAGGATCATCATACAATTCCTGCATTACATTATCAAGACAACGCGAGTACTCTAAATCACCCTTTATTATTTCATCGGCAAGTTGCCAGTTACAACTTTCGTTTGACGATTCATCGCCGTCAAGATCGATTACAAGAGGTTCAATGTTATTTAGTACAAGACCTTCACTATAATTGAGCCCGGCTTCGGTATCAGCTTCTTCTCCGCTGTCCGTGCCATGGGCCGATGGTTCAGTATCAGATTCAGCACCATAAAGAAAGGAGTCAGTAAAGTAATTTTCTAATCCCTTGAAAGGTTGCTTATCCGTGACCACCGTCTTGACCTCCTCATTAGTGTCAACATACTTCAAACACTAATGGAGGGTGGAGGGAACTATAAGATTACCGTGGATCCATGGACGACCCAACAGTAAGTTATAAGAAGTCTCCACATCGATCACATAGCAGGTGACTTCAGACTTTAAATCTCCGAGTTGACACTTCACCCGGATTTTTCCTAACGGTCTTGACCCGCTAGTATTGAACCCATAGATAACCGTCCCTGTGGAGGCTAACTTGCTGGCGGGGATTCCGAGGTGGTACATCAACCGAAGTGGCATGATGCTAACAGCGGAACCCGGATCGACTTGGATCCGGTTGACAACGCTCGAACCGATATATCCAGTAAAATATAACAGTCTATCATGCTTTGAATTTCTGACTTGCATATCTTCTTTGGTGAAAGCGATGCAAGGAAATTTAGTGGCTGCCAGATTGTAATGCTGCACCGATGACTCTGGTCCTCCAGGAGTTGGCTTGATCTGAGTGAGGAATACTTCAGAATTAGCCAAAGCTTCTTATAAAGCTTCTCTGGTTTCTTTCAAGAGGTGCAACAACTCGTATAACGTGATCCTTGCTGGGATATTAGCCAACTGAGCCATGACATCGAAACGGTATGGTGCGTTCGAGCTTTCCGGTCTATCTCGTCCAATCGGTCGGCTAAAACGAGATTGCTTCGGAACTTGAACCTCTTTGTGTTGGGGTTCCTTCTCTTTTTGCTTAGCCGGTTGTTGTGGCTTTTCAGCAGCTACTGGAGGAGTTGCAACTACCCCCAGCTCTTTCAGAGTTGTAGCATTTGGGTCAGAGGTTTCAGGATATTTATAATGATATTCATTCCCACCCCTTGTAGCGAAAGATTCCTGTTCCCCCTCAGAAAGTGGTAAAGCTGAGATTTCTTCATCATCCTTCTCAGGAATCGCCGAGGCTCCATAACAGGATTTCTCTTTTCCCTTGCCTTTTGGCTTCTTCTTCGACGTGGATTTTGTCCACTGTTCATCTTCAAGCAAATCCGGATGAACCCAAAGGATTTTGCCATTGGAGGTTGTGTGAGATACAAGCCCCTTCTGGCGCTGTCCATGAGGATCATCGTTGATGGTTTGCATCTTGACCTTTGATACCGGTTCGGCTTGAAACCAGGATAAAGGAATTGATCCGAAGCTGATAGACACCGCATTTGCACCTACTTTCTTCTCTTTCGGCTTCGGTGTCACGATGCCAACATCAATTAAGGTTTGTATTTTGTCTTTCAAGACATAACACGTCTTAGTGGGATGGTGGACCCTTCTGTGATATGCACAGTACTTCGGGTCATTGGTCTTCGTTGCTTCTTCTTGGTTTGTGACCGGTGGAAGCTTGATCTTGTTATTCTCCAACAAGTATTTGAAGATGACTGGAACTTCATCATCTTTGAAAGAATATTCTTTCGGGAATCTGAGCTCAGAAGGCTTAAACTGCTTCGGAGGCTGTTGATTCTGATTTGGTGCCAACTGGAAGGACGATTGCTGCGGTTGTTGTTGCGGCGACTGTTGTGACGTTTGGTGTGCGTCCACAGCGGCTACGGACCCTCTTCCTCTACCTCGAGGGTTAAAATTTTGTTTTTGATTATTAGCCGGTGGCTGACCTCTCTCGAAATTCCTTCTCTTGAGAAAGCGTTCAGCTTGCTCACCTCTCACCTTCAATTCTTTCCAAGTTTTAAAGGGAACAACCCCTATTACCTCTAATACATCCAAGGACATGTTATTATGACATGTTTGCAGAATAAATTCTTCTGTGAGTGGATCTCTGTAGTTCACCGCTTTGTCCCAGAATCGTTTGACAAAGACATCGACCGATTCCCCATCCTTCTGTTTCTCATCCAACAACGTGCCAATTGAGACCTCTGTGTCGTCGTCGAAGAAATTGGTGAGGAATAATTCTTCCATATCCTTCCAGCTAGTGATACTCCCAGGTTTAAGGCGTCGGTACCAATCGAAGGCAGGCCCCGCGAAGGGTTCCTACGAATGACCGGACCATCAGGGCTTCGTTCCCGGATATTGCGCCGAGATGCGACTTGAAATAGATCAAGTGCTGAGTGGGTGAATCCCTGCCATCAAAAGGAGTAAAGTTAATCAAATTAAATTTTGGGGGATAAGGAATCAAGTCCCACTCCGTCGGGTATGGGTATGGAATGCCCGTTTTCTTCACTTCTTGAGCCGTCATCAGAGCGTTGACTTTGCTCTCGAGATCGTGCATCTTCTTGTCCTCTTCTTCACTCTTTTTCAAGTAGATCTGTGGCGGCTGAGTAGATGACTTGGCCAGGCCGCTTCCGGAATTATCTTTATCTGGAGGAGGATCGTCGAAGATAGTCTCATCTTCTTCGTTACGTCGGCTAGACTCCGCTCTTTGGCTTAATTCCGGTTGATGTTGTTGAACCTGCAAATCTCGCATCTGCTGCATAGTCAACTCTATCTCGGTCTTGAACTCAGCTTGAATTTCTTCGCGTTGTTTAGCCAACGCTTCTTGTAGTATGTGAGCCAGTTGATCCGGCGTGATTGTAAATGATTCTCTGATTCGCCCTACACTAGACGCGGTACTGTCTGAAGCTACAGCAGAATAAGTGTCTGACAGTTCTTCATCTGAAGATAATCCTTCGTGCATCCTTTTGTAGTCTCGACGTCGGTTGGCTCTTCGTTGTAACCGCGACATCCTTTGAGAAAGACCCCGCTCAACTCTCCCTCCCGGAGAGAAATCAGGGTCGTGGTTAGCTGATCGTTGCTTTCCTTTGTTGGTCATGTTGATAGTGACCTCAGGTAATTCACCTTGTCGGATTACAGGTTTCTTCTTGTTAAAACGTCTCATTTTGGGTCTTGACGTTTCATTAGATAATCTTTGAAATACGGAGACTCTTGTTGAATTATTTTTAGAGCAACCGCATTCCGTCAATACTGCCTTAATGAGCCTCTCGCATGCGCAATGAGACTCATCTTCTCGGACAATCCTCTTTCTTGAGTTATTTTTCTGATAGTACAACTCATCATTATTATGATTCGAGCAACCTATCTTTCGCTTCTGAACTTTGTTAACGTGCACAGGGCGACTGGTCGTCGCCTCTGCGTGATCTAAAGTCAAATTTTTAAATACACCCCCATGGGGGTGTGGAGTTTTCATAGGTCCTAAACGAGAATGAACTGGTATTCTCTCGTTTTGGACTGGTGCAGTTCTGACAGGAGGGTGTTTTCGACCCCCTGCATATGAAACCACTAAGGGTTTATTTACAGGATCTGGTTGTTCCTTGACTGGGGCTTTGCCTCGATTGTCAACTGAAGGACCGAGGCGATCCGCCATTGTGATCTTAAACTTAGACAAATCTGGGCTAACCCAGGGTTTCACTGATGATGCAGTAGACGGGCCTGGAACAGATGTTTGCGGCGTCTTCGGCATCCAAACTCTACGGTTCTTCGGTGGCTTTTCAGACACCGTCTCCTTCTTGATTCCTTGTGCTTGTTGACGAAGAGCGCGAGCACGGGCGGCCTTCGCCTGACGCTTTTGTATCAGTTCCTTAAGGGTTGAGCGAGCCCTTTTGACGAGGGTCCACTCCTCCGTCGTAAGCTGTGCAGAAATATGATTATTTTGCCGTTGAGGCAACTGAGTCATTTTTTGTTTCCTCGACTCTAGGTCCGCATAATAATGGACCCCGTCAGCTTATTGCATGGTCTTAGCCAATTGATGAGCACGGCGCTGGCGCTGTCTCTGACGAGCCCTCTTAGTCAACACCGGCGAGCTATGATTCAATGACTCCTCAATTGGTACGGAGTCATTTGGAGCAGAAACGTTGCAGGGAGATTCCTTAGCAACGATCGGGCAAGAATCTTCACCTGCGGTCTTCATTAAAATTACAGACTTGAAAGTTTTCTTAGAAGACGAAATCTTCCTATATTTGCGAGACGAGGAAGATTTCGCAGATGAGGATGACAAATACTCCTCAAACTTCGCCTGATCGAACTCATATTCGATCTCTTCATTGACAACGATCTTGATCGGTTGCGACACCGCGGCCTCGGCAGCGAGGCCGCTGGCTCCCACTGTGGTCGCCAGCTTGTTTTCAGCAAAAGTTGGTTCTGTTGAGGAATTCATTATATCTTCGTTTGATTACAATAAATTCAAAGAAATAGTCTTTTTATAAGACATTTTCTACACAACAAAGCAAAAATTACAACTCTTGAGAAAATAACACAAAAATCGTCTATCGATTCTTGTTTTTGTGGGACTTTGCCTGTGCCGGGAACGCTTTGGTTCGTGGACCGCCGAATCACAGATCGTGAAGGGGGCTTTATGATTCTTCCTTCGTTTATCGAAGTGAGAATTTAAAACGATATCTTATCAAAGTAAGATAGTCGTTCTTCTTAAAATCAAGTCAAAGCTCAATTTCAAGGAGTTGCAAGAAAAGAACTCAAATCTCTGCTCTCTCTGCTCTGGAATGCTCTAACAAATGCTCGATCCTCGTCAGAAGTGACCCTAGGGGGGTATTTATAGCCTCAAGGGTCAGTAACTGCAAAAACTTAACAATCGAAGAAGTCAGTCTGTCTCGCTGGCGAGACAGCAAAGTCTGTCTCGCTGGCGAGACAGCAAAGTCTGTCTCGCTGGCGAGACAGCAAAGTCTGTCTCGCTGGCGAGACAGCAAAGTCTGTCTCGCTGGCGAGACAGTTCATATCTGTCTTGATTTTCCAAAAATAGTATGAGATCAATTCTTGTGATTTTTTTGAGTGATCTTCTCTATGTTTGGGATATCTATTAGCATTTTTTGACGCCTACAATGTTGTGTTTGGCAAAAACATTGCAGGCGGTGTAGAAAAAATAAATCTGTTGAAAACTTGGGCTTTGAAAGCAAAAACCAACAATGCACTGGAGCTTGCCTTTGAGTCAGATAAGAGAATGCATGAGCTTGATTCTTTGTTAACAAGTTTCATAGAGAGGGTTGAAGAAGAAGCCAGAGGGTGTCAAGCAATAGATGCTGGTAGCAGCCACATTCCTGACTCAGATCTTCTATAGATACCTACTTCACATATAATTCAACATATTCCACAAATTACAATTCGTGACCCGGAAAAGCAAGCAAGAACCAAAGGTCGTCCACGCAATGCTACAAGAATTAAATCAACTTTAGAACAAGCACAAGAAAAGAAAGAGAGGCAAAAACGTACATGTAGTAGATGTGGACAACTTGGGCATTATAGGACTAGCTGTACAGTTAACAAGCCCAGGTATGTTTAATTACATTGACAAGTTAAGATATTTTATTACTTTAATCATATTATTAATTTTAGCTTTGATATTTTATGCAGCGAAACTGACAAACAAGACTAACGAACAAAGTTTATGGAGATGCACTTTTTAAGAATTGGGGATGAAACTTCATTTTGCCTTTGATTATATTGTAGTAATGCAATAGTTTCAAATCTGATATTGTATTTGTTAAAATTTTCTTTTAGGTTGGTGGACTTCACAAATTTAGCTACTCACAAATTCTGCAGCGTATCAACTGAATTAATGGTGGAGAGTTGGGGTCTAAGGCATTGCTGAAGTAGAAGTGAAAGAAGAGAACCTTAATCATATTTTACTTGAACGTAGATTTGTTATTAATAATTCACATGTAACTTTTTCTAATGTTAGTACTATTTTGTCTTAGAGTCATAAGTTCATTTCATCTAATGGTCTTTTAGTGGGGGTTTGCTGTGGAATGCTTAATATGAAAGAAGCCTACAAATATTCCAACAAAAGCAGAAACATGCTCCGGATTTGTTACATCAAATTACTAGTTTTTCTTCATTTTGCTTAAGTTATCTTCCTTACAGGTATGAAGTGACATTGAACCATGCAAGGAAGAGGAAGAGGTCAACCAGGAATAGGGGTTGGGATTGATTCCACTACAGCTTCTACAGGTTTACAAAAAAAAAATGCTTCGAGATTTCAAAAGTTATTTTTGTTTGGTGGTGTTTCTTGAGGACTTTATGTGATATGAGATGTTGTATTAAGACTCCGTTAATTTAGTACTGGGGCGTGTTTCGTTATTATCATGAGAATATCATTTATGTGAGGATTTTTGGTATGTAATTTTGGGGTGATATATGTTATTTCGACTTATATATGTTTGTATCGGTGATATATGTTGTTGTTGTTGATTCACCGATTATGGTAACTGGTTGTCATCGTTGAAAGTAGATGGAACAATATCTTGCAGAAGACCGTAGTGTTGATGAGGGAGTTGGCCAAGCTGATGTTGTTGTTGTTGTTGATATTAATTAGTTGGGGATGGAGTTGGCCAAGCTGATTGTATAAGATTCTGCAGGTAATTGTTGTTGTTGTTGTTGATATTAATTAGTTGGGGATTTTGAAATTGTTGTTGTTGTTGATATTAATTAGATGAGGCATCAAGAGATGATGGTGATCTTGATGAAAGCTTGGAATACAAATTAAACTATGGATTTTGAAATACAGATCGATGTCTACCTATAGACTTCTACTCAGGTGTAAAAGTCTGAAGAAATTAACTTTTGAACAACAAATGCTTCAAATGGTTTCATGCATCCACAGTAGTAAAAAATATACAGATTCTCAGGTGTAATTTCTTCGCAATCTCTAAAACTAGCATCTATTACGAACAATTCCAAAATAGCACTGCACAATTCCAAAATAGCACTACACTGATGGAAGAAACTAGGGCTAGATGATCACCTGAAAACAGTCATCTGATAATAGTCTGAAGAAAGAGAAAACACAACAATACCTCAGTCATTTACAATTGAACCATAACAACTGAACCATAACAATTAACCATAACCAGTTTGAACAGTCGTTTATAATAGGATATTTGGATACATCAGTCATTAATGACTGATATGATGCTCAGTCATTTGACTATAACGCAAAGCAACAATATTAGTACAACGATACTTATAAATTTTAAATATAAAATTACACCATTCAGCATTTTTTTCAAAACCTTAACATTTTTTTCCAACATTTCCAGCCTTTTTGTGATGTTCTTATCATCACCCACCCATTCGAAGAAGTTGCAACCCTTGCAATTAGGTCCCTTGTATCTCGGGCATCCATAAAATTCCAAGCCCTTATTGTGTCCCTGCTTGCACATCCATATTCTGCAAATTAACCCACAATAACATCTTCTTTAAACTAAACCCTCATCATCTTCTTCACTGAACTCTTCCAAAAATTTCTTCATCTTTTATCTGCAAAAAACATACCACAAACAAGATAAAATTCATACAAAAATTATACAAAATTTTTTTTACTGATGCTAAAATTTCACTGAACATATCGTCTCTTCCATTAGCAACTTGATTTTGATTTTGATCTTCATGGTTCTAGCAACTTGATTTTTTTTCACAAAAAAAAGACAAACCCTGTAGATGTCTTTCGCTCTGTACAAAACAAACAGTAACGGACCATAGTAAGAATGATTTGAAGTAAAACTAAAACACCCATCTCTGACCATTTTTTTACTGCACAACTCAAAGGAGCACTGGATTCATTCTGTTGAAAGAGTTACAGCTAGGGAGGGGGGAAAATTAAGTGGATTTTGTATCAAGTTATCGTCTACGCTCTGTAGTTAAACCGACTGAGAAGATCATTAAACACTAAGCACAAGAATTTAATAGCTGACCATGCATCATACAAGGCATCACCTACACAATGAGGTTCATTAACAACATTTTGCAAACAGTTGTTATACCAGTGACCAAAAATTCACAAAAAGTAAAAAAGAAACCAAATGTTACGAGTCGTGCCAGAGCTTCACACAAAATGTTAACAACAGAGAATCACATATCCTTGCAGTTGGTCATTCATGGTTTCTCCTTTCGTTGCATATCATAAAGTACACAAACATCTGCTACTGTTTTCAACTGGAATAAACGGGGTCAAACATTAGTCTACCGCACGTAATAATATCCACTGATTTTGTCAATTTGTGCTAATGAATAAACGGGGTCAAACATTAGTCTACCGCACGTAATAATATCCACTGATTTTGTCAATTTGTGCTAATGATCACAGTATCGGCTGGACTTTTGAATGATCTGAACTGTTAATAAAAAGAGCTTACACGCATAGCAAGAACAATTTAGAAGCACACCTAGATGTCATATATCACATTTCACAGAACTGACTAACTAGTTATGCCAGCTGATAGATCTAGTTTGATCTGCAAACGCCAATAATACGAAATCGACACTCATAGAATAAAATCATGAAGAAACTAAATCCTAATCACTCACTAAATTTTAGCATCAGTTAAATTTTACCAAATTACTAAAAACAAATTTTAGCAATTTTGCCATTTATTAACTTTTGATACAGGTTTTAACCCCAAAATTGAGATATTATCCCCAAAATGAATTAAAAAAAATCAAATAAACAAAATTGAGAAACTTCACTGGTCAATTCTTGTTATCGAGGAAGAATTTTACCGTGACCTGGAGACTCAAGATTGGGTTCCAATTTGTCGATTGCGTCGGCTAGGGAGGTGGCGAGAGATGGGGGAGCACCTAGAGGAGAGATCTGGTTCCTGCACTCGAGCTGGGGGGAGCACCTGGAGGAGGAGCGGTGCTGTGGTTCTGGTTCCTGCGTTCAAACTGGGGGAGCGCCTGGAGGAGGCTGATGATAAACCGACTCAGATTCCTACCATTAAGGTGGAGCTCCCGTATATTTATTTGATGGCTTGGTTTGTTCTTCATCGTTCCGATGTGATGTCAATATCGAATGCCATAGACCAGTCTGTCCCCTTTCTACAGTTGCTTGAGAATGGTGAGTGGGAGGGCCGAGGATTCCCCGATATCAGGCGTCAGCTACAAGTCCACAAGTGCTGGGCATTCTCCACTTGCTTTCCACAGTTCTCCAGCCGGTACGGCGAGTGTTTGATTGATGAGGAGAAGCCGAGGGAGTATAGGACTTATCTGGATATGGGCTGCTTTAATTGGCTAGTGAACATTAGGCCGGGTTACCTGACTTTCCGGGTGGGGAACCAGTGCTTCATAGAGCCGTATCTACCTTGCCGATTCGCCCGCCAGTTCGGTTATGACCAGCTTTATGTTGGGAACCCACGCCAGCAGCTTCGGGCTCATGGAGGTTTGGTGGACGGTCTTCGTGCATGGTTGTGGACCGTGACTGGTTGCACTGGAGTTAGGTTCAGTCTCCCAGGTACTGAGCGACAGTTGAACCTCACTTTCCTGAGCTGCAAGTGGTTGCTAGCAGCTAATAAGACTGTCCGTGTGAAGCCTATCACTCATGTGAAGAAATCTCCACCCTCCATTCAAATTAAGGGAAAATTGCTTGGAGGAACTAAAAAAACTTGGGCTATGCATCCTCCTCCCTAGACCAAAAACCAATGCTTCCCAGTCTTTATACTGAAAAATAAGTGCAAGTAACCCCCTAACACTGTACAAACCCACTAGCCAATAAATTCATTTCCAAATTACCCTTCCCAATTTAAAACCACTCAAAAACTAATCCCACCATCCCCTTCTGAGTGCGATTTTTGAAACCCTCCTCTGCAAGCTATTTTCCCATTCACTCTTCCTCCACTACCGACAGCCAACCGCTGTCAAGGTCTCGCTTCCCTACTGCTGCCGACAAGAACCCCTACTGCTCGTCGTCTTCGTCGACTCTCCTTCAAATCTTCCTCCTCGTCGTTCGCCAACAAGGACCCCCACTGACTGCAACCTCCTCGCTCACTGGAGTCCCTCTTCTTCACCAAACCCTCAGTTTGCTGCTGAAAATACAAGATGTCGAATTCATCATCCGAGTCATTTGAATCAGCAACAATAAGGCCAGAGTTGTAAGTATCAACTGAATTATCCACATTTGTTCATTTAATTTGTTTGGCATTGTGAATTTATCCGCATTAGAACCCTAGGTAGATTTAGTTTCTCTTGTGTTGTGTTTTACAGTATGCGTGATATCAGAATATGTTAAAATATACGTGGATATTGTGAATTCATGGATGGAGTTGTTCCACGAATGAGGGCCAAACATTAGAAGGCTTTTGGATCCTCCAATTTCTAAAACTATATTAGTTTTGGAGCAATTCCATCCGACAAAGCCACAATCATGCTACTGCTAGATCATCTAGATTTAGCTACGGGAAAGTTTTTTTTCAAGGATGGCCAAACGGGGACAAAATAAGGCTACACATTTGATGTAAATTGGGTGTTAAAATATACCCGGTTTAAGGATGAAGGGGAGAAACCGGAAGGGAATCGCGATACGTCGAATAGGATATTGAGTACATATTTCAGCAACAAGCAACAAGAAAAATACAAGAGTGGCCGAGATTACATTGAGGCATTATTGGATAAATTGGTTCGGTTAAAAAAAATCATATGTTTTTTTATTTTGTTATGCTTCAAATCCTCTATCAAAACACAATGATATGGACTCCAACCGCTAGAATGAATGCACCGCGGTATATGTGGTTGATTATTTTCCATGGGCGACAATCATCTACAATGAATTGTAGGACTCTTTCAAAGCTGCCAAGATAACTAAAAAGGGGCAGACATATCTTAACGGCTGCCCTCCCTTGCTATCGGTGAGTTATCTATATTATTTGGAATTAATATGTTGCATTTGCACCTTATCTGTGATCATTGACATTTACATGTGATATTTCACACTTATATATGACGTTTGTGCCCTATATGTGATATTTGTCCCTGTTATGCATTGTTTCATTATGATATTTGTAGTTAATATGTGATATAATCTCCTTTTATGCGAGTGTTATTTTTTACATATGATATATGACACTGGTATGTGACATATGTGCCTGATATGTGACATTTTTGCCCCATATGTGACATTTGTCCCTGATATGTGTTGTCCAATTATGATATATGTAGTTAATATGTGATATTATCCTTTTATATGTGATTATTGTATCTAACTTCTGACCTCTGTCTTTTACACGTGACAATTGTATCTAACTTGTGATACTTCTGACCTCTGTCTTATATGTGATCATTGACATTTACTCTGGTTGGATGTTGCATTTTTAAAGCCATGGTACTATGAGATTACAACCATCAAGGAGCCAGCCAGAGTAAATGATTCCAAGCCACCAATGACAAATTGGACATTGGAAGGTAAGAAGGTGGGTCCGTTGCGAACTGCAATGATTATGAAGAAGTCGGAAGCCGTAATCCACATCTTACCGAAGCAAGATATGCTGCGATATGTCCATGAGGAGATCAAGCAAGAGCCTAGAAAGATGAAGGCCAAAAGAGAGGAGGAAGTTGACTCTGAAAGCTCCTTAAGAAAGAAAATAGTTAAAAAAGAGGCAATGAGTCATTCGACTGTTGCATTGGCGAGATAAGTTTAATTCTTATGTGATTATTGTTTACATTTTTGCTTTGGTAATAGTTTATTATGTGAGTATTATTTATTGCTTGTGACTGTTATACGTTGACTGTGATAATAAGGGTTAATCTGTGACATTTAACTATTTTCTGTGATATTTACATGTAGACTGTGGTACATTGTTATATGTGCCAATTGGTTATAATATGTGATATTTGTCAATTTATTATGATAGATGTAGTGTTTATGTGAACTTTATGTGTGACCTTTTTATATGTGACATTTCATCACCGAAAGTTAATTGTTAATGTAGATCGAAGATTATGATAAGCTGTCATTATTGAACGAAGCCTATGAGCAAGAACTTATTGCTCACGGTGTTGATACGATGGCTATTAATGTGATATTAGGAATTTTTTTTACAGAATAGTGTAGGCAAATAAAATTTCCTTTATTCCTAATAGAGAAATTCAGAAGTTCGCCTGCAAGAACATTAGAAAAAATAGTAAAAAACGAACAAAAACGTGGATATCTCTCAAACCAAAGGCAATTTGGCAAAACAGACATTGACAAATCAAACTTTGGTCGGCCCCGTCTCGTCGAGATAGTCGATTTTTATATATAATTCGTCTAATTCTGACTTACGGTTTGAAAGTTATAACCCGTTCTTCACAGTAAGTTATGTTCCTCGATGCCTGAACTTCGCCTGCAAGATTAGGGTTCGCCTGAACCAAGCCAAGTCTACTTGTTCGCCTGAACATTCAAAGCAAGTCTGCCTGATAGTGTGACTTCGCTTGAATCAAATAAGCAAAGCTAGGTTTGCCTGAATACTTGACTCTGTGGACAAGGCCAAGTTCGCCTAAACATCAAGCTTCGCCTAAACGAAGTTAAGCTCACCTGAACGCTTAACTTACGAAGCTCACTGCATGTTCCAAACTCGTATGCATGTGCCAAGTTTGCCTGCAAGATCGTCAGGCTTGCCAACCTCGCCTGCAAGCTCACCTGAATTGTCAAGCTCGCCTGCATAGCTTGACCAAGTCAGCCACTAAAGCATGAAACATGGAAGTGGTTGTGCCCACTTTTCACGTTTTGAGGGGGTGATTACTAGCCATTCTCCTCTATAAAAAGACACTGATGGCTACAAGAAAATGGAGGCAAGGAGACGAACCTAGTATCTTGTGCACTCGGCTCACAAATATCCTAGCTTGGGTATTCAAACTCCGATAAAGCTTCTACCACGTGACGAAGCTTATTGGCAGTCTTGTTCGAATCCTCAGGAGAAGAGGACCAAACTTTGAGATCTTTGCATACTCGACCTTTAAGTAATCACGCACTTGTTCGACATTCGAACTCATCCAACCAAACTTCTATCACATGCTGAAGTTTGTCTGCAACCTCGTTCGAATCGTCAAAGGGAAGCAAAATCAACACGAGCATCGAGGGAAGCATCCTATCTCCCCCAAGAACCCACGTTAAACAAAGGAGAAGTCAACTAACCTTCTTCTCTTCTGTACTTGAGAGAAAGAGTGATTGTAAAATGACTCTTACCAAGCGATAGAGTCTTTTCCCAAAACCAATACAGTTAAAGGAATCAATCAAGTTTTTTTTAAAGACCCTACAAACAGAAACAAGGAAGGGGAAAAAAGGATGATGAGGTAATAATTGATTTATTATTTCACATGAGAAAATTGTAGATATTGGGAGGGCTGAAGTTAATTGGTTATTATTTTGACATTCTTGCAGCTTCAAATAGGGAGAAAAGATGAGGCAGAGAAAGAAGATGACCAAGTCCAAGAGATAGAGGAAGTTAAGGATGACAGAGCAAATATGGGCATTGAACTTGAGGAAGTAACACTTACTTAAATCATGATGGCCTCTTTGTTTTGATGATGTTTAACAAATAATTTACCACTAATGTTGTTTGTCTAGTATTGGTATATTTCTATTTATTGTAGACAAACAACGCGTTGGAGGATGGATGGAAGCGAGCATTCACGATCATATCCAATGGAGGTTGGTGGAATTGTGGAGTGAAGCCTACGTAATTCAAAGTTAAAGATTCAAGTTCAAGCTTCATCCGCAAGTGTACCAAGATAGAGCTTCGTTAAAGATCACAACTTGTGTAATTTAGTTTAGGTTCTTATATTATGTGTGTTAGTACTTTAAGACCAATCAGATAGTTTTTAAGTTTTAATATAAAACAATTGAATATAATTAGAAAACATATTTTTGTTTCATACTTACATGCATATATATGATTTCATCAATGTCAATTTTATTTAGTTCAATGAAATCATATTTACGTTTGAAATGTTTACAAAATATGTAATTTTGTGAAAATATTGTTTTCTTGGTTTATGGACTTAATAACAATTATATACATCTTTTATTAAGTCTATATAATGTTTTCTTGGTTTATGGACTTAATAACAATTATATACATCTTTTATTAAGTCTATATAATCATTTTGTATTGTTTCAAAACATGGTTAAGCTAAAATGTCAAAACTCATATGTTCACATTTTTATGTTTTGGACTATTTTGTAAAATAATAATATTTTTCATTTGCGAGGTCCTTTTAGAAAACCAGTTTTTGTTGCATGTGTATTATCATGTTTAAAATTATTTTCTAAAGTTTTACATTTTTTGGAATTTATTTGATATTTTTAAATAGGGTTTTAAAATTAGAAATCAACTTTCAAAACCTAATTTTTCTAGTGTCAGTTTGCGGCCGACCGCCACGGTCGACCGCCTTGAGTCCAGAGACTCGGTCGACTGTGGCGGTCGATCGGATGAAGTCCAGAGAGTTTTGTGGTCGATCGCCACGGTCGACCGGCTGATGTCCAGAGCCGTATTTTATTTCTATTGTTGCTTGCTGTCGACCGTGAAATTCCCACGGTCGACCGCTGATCGCCCAACGGTCATTTTTGTACAGAATCTGATTTCTGATTCTGTGGGCTTTTGGTCTTTTCCTTTGGGGGGTTTTGCTGTTGTTTTCTCTTCCTATATAAACTCTCAAACCCCTTCTATCTAAGCAAGCCAATGAAATGTTTTTAAACAAGTTTTAAAAGAGTTTTAACAAGGGTTTAAGTTTGGTTTAAAGGTGTTTTGGTTTATGAAGATTAGTTCACAAGTGGAGGAGATCATCTACATTGTTTGAGCTTCATCATAATCCATCTCTCCATCTTGTTTTAGATTGTTTGAGCTTCATCATAATCCATCTCTCCATCTTGTTTTAGAGAAGTTTTCTAAACTCTATTTCTAGCTATTTATTATTTTGTTCATAATTTCTTTAAGCTAGATTTCAATTGAGTTTAGTTGATTTGATTTGTAGGCGTTCAAAAATGCTTATAGATATCCAAATACAGCTCAAGACAAAGAGAAGACAATGAATGTCATTATCTAAGTTAGAAGAAATCATCCAAAGCCATAAGAAGCAAAGGAACAGGTGAAATAACACAGATGAACAACATGAACACTCGCGACAAAGTACACAGACTTATGTGGGCGCGACAGTCATCACTGACGTGCGTAGGCGTGACAGTGAATACTGATGCGCGTATGCGTGGCGGTTGAGTGTGGCGCGCGTAGGCGCGACAGTTGAGTGTGGTGCGCGTGTTCATGTGGTATCATTGTGTGATTTGCTGACGGTTTTGAGCATCTTAGTGGGGTCCACGTGGTTCTATAACTGAGAGAGAACATGTAGTGACGTGGAGAAGTAGTTATACCCTATAAATACCTCCCTACACACGAATCCAAGGAGAGAGAGCAGATTAGAGCATAGAGGCTTGAGCTTTTGGTGATTTTTAGCAAGAGAGAGAGAGAGTCTTCATCTTTCATAAACAACTTTTGGTGATTCCTACAGATCTAAGCTCAGACTTAATCTTTGGAAGAGTGAACATCTTACAACGATAAGATATTCGCTTAAGATTCTTACTTTGATAAACAAAGAAGAATATACAAAAGTCGCGGTTCAATCAGAATCTTTGAATCGGTGGTCCACGGACTAACGCACACCCGGCACAGACAAAGATCCCACAAAAGCAGAAATCGATAAACAATTTCTGTGTTATTTTCTAGAGAGTTATAATTTTCCTTTTGTTGTGTAAGAGAAGTCTTATAAAAATGCTATTTATTTTGAATTTTTTATAATCGACTAAAGATATAATGAATTCCATAATGAAATCAACTTTCGACGAAAAAAAACTAGGGACCACAGTGGGAGCCAACGGTCTCGCTGTCGAGACCGTCGTATCGTAGCCGATCAAGATCCCAGTTGAATCCACGGTCGAGTACGTGTTTGACCAAACCAAGTTTGAGGAATATCTCTCATCATCCTCTTCAAGATCTTCATTGTCTTACAAGTACAAGAGGATCTCACCATTGAAGAAGGCTTACATGTCAAAGAAGGCCCAATGTGAAGACTCTCACCCAATCATTGCCGAGGCCTCCCCTCGCAACATTATCCCGGTGACCCCAAAAGATGGAAGCTCTGCTCACAATGATTCCTTCCTAATTAAGGAATCATTCGATCAAAGTTCGCCAACTCTGATGAAGAGGGCTCGTCAGAGGCAACGCCAATGCCTCGTTCGTCAAATGGTTAAGTCCTTAGAACAAACTGACAGGGTTCGCTGCTACGCAGACCTAGAGTCAAGGAAGCATCAAGTGGTCCAGTCGTCCCAACGACAAACCACTCACATCTCTGGACAACTCACGATGGAGGAATGGACTCTTGTCAAAAGAACTCGTTCGACTCTCAAAGAATGCATACAAAAGCATAGGGCAAACGCCGCTCATGCCCGTGCTCTTTTACAACAAAGACGAGAAGAGAAGAAGGAAACAGTGTCTAAGGAAGCACCAAAGAATCACGAAGTATGGATCCCCAAATCCAAACTCGTACGAAAATCGGGTCTGCAGGACCCAACCTTTGACCGTGGCAGTCTTCACTGCCGTGACACATCCTTCAACCACGACAGCTTCCACTATCACGACACATCTTCCAACCGCAGTAGTCTCCGCTGCCGCGGCACGTCTTACGACCGTGATGATCTCCCCTGCCGCGATCAAAGGGAAGCTCCCAAGAGTTCCCCTTCAGCCCCGTTAACCGTCCGTTCCTGGTCCGTCTACTATAACCATATCTGTTCCATCATCAAGGAAGCTACGGGTTAGTCCTGACCTGTCAAAATCCAAGATCATAATGGTGGATCACCTCAGTCCCTCATCTGACGATCGAGACAAAGCTCCAGTTAAAGAACGCTTGGGTCCAGTGAACGAACCCCAGATAAATTTTCACATTGGGGGTCGTAAATATCCTCCTATCAAAACAAAATAAGCCCAAAAAAAGAAGATACCAATTTACTCTTGCTTGGGGCCTGTAAAAATTCCACACCTGCAAGGGGTGAGATATAAACAAATAACTTTGGATCACTTAGGGGCAACTGCAAGTTATCCTGAGTATGACAACAAAGTTCAAAAGTAAAAGATAGGTTGCTCTAATCATCATATTAATGAGCTGTACTATCAAACCAAAGGAGGAAATAAGTCACGAAAAAGGACTGTTCGAGAAACAAGTCCTCATTGTGCATGCGAGAGACTCATTAAGGCAGTATTATCAGAATGCAGTTGTTCTAAAGCTGAACCACCAAGAGTCTCAGTGTTCCAGAGGCTTTTCACCGAAATATCAAAGTCCAAGCCAAGACATTTCTGCAAGAGAAGATCAACTTTCTAAGATGACGAATTCCCTGAAGACACCATCAGCATGGTTGATAAAAAGAAGTCTAAACGACATTCAAGTGAATCAAATCCCGACTTTTCCCCGGGAGGAAAAGTCAATCTAATAATTGCTCAACGGATATCTCGACTCTAATTAGGAGCGATCAGACACAGGGATTACAAGAGAATACATGAAGGAGTGTCCTCGGAGGATAAACTTTCGGACACTTGTTCAGCCATTGCTTCTGATGATATAATATCTAGCATGGGACAAACCAGAGAAGTGCTCACAATCACTCCTGATCAGTTTGCTCAAATACTTCAAGAAGCTCTAGCCAAACAACGTGAAGAAATTAGAGCTAATATGAAGACGGAGATAGACTTGGTTATTCAACAAATGAGAGAATTGCAAGCTCAACGGCTTCAACCTCCTGAGTCTAGTCAGCGAGCTGAATCCAGCCGCCACACTCAGAATGTTGTAGATAACAACGATCTAGAAGTGCACGAAGTCATTATAACTGATACACCTCTCAATAAGAATAACACTGGGGGTGATTCAATAGATCCTCCTAACAACAATATTAGGGGTGGTTCAATTGCACATCTTAATAACACCGAAGGTGGCCCAATTATTTCTGCTCAACATCACTCAAAGAGAGATGAATGTGAGGACAAGAAAATACAAGACCTTAAAAACAAAGTCAATGCTTTAATGTTCGCTCAAGAAGTAAAAAAGGCGGGCATTCTGTGTTCCTATCCAAGAGAATGAGATTCAATCCCGTACCCGACAAAATTCAATCTGATTAACTTCACACCGTTCGATGGGAAGAGCACGCCTACTCAGCACTTGATTTATTTTAAGTCTCATTTGGGCATGATCTCTGGAAACGAGGCTTTGATGGTCCAGTCATTCGTTGCCACCCTTCATGGGCCCGCCTTCGATTGGTATCGACGTCTTAAGCCTGGGAGCGTCAACTGCTGGGATGACCTAGAAAGTTTGTTCCTCAGTAATTTCTTCGATGATGACACTGAAGTGTCAATCGGAACCCTTCTGGATGAGAAACAAAAGGACGGAGAGTCAGTTGATAATTTTGTCAAGCACTTCTGCAACAAGGCAATGAATTGCGGAGATCCTATTACAGATGAGTTCATCCTGTAGACATACCACAACAATCTCTCCATCGATGTCCTAGAAGCCCTGGGTGTCGTACCATCCAAAACTTGGAAGGATTTGAAATTGCGTGGTGAACAAGCTGAACACTTTCTTAAAAGAAAGATAGTTGAGAGAAGCCAACCAACGATATCTGCAACCGCTATGAACGCCAATCAAACATCACAATAGCAACCACAGAGGCAACATAAGACTCCCGATCCAAAGTTTCAGAAGGAGTATTCTTTCGAAGATGATAAAGTTCCAGCCATCTTGAAATACCTCCTCGCCAATGACAAAATCGAGCTACCACCTATTAAAGATCAGGAGGAAGCTAAAAGGATTACGAATCCAAACTACTATGCGTACCACAGAAGGGTTCTTCATCCCACCAATGTTTGCTTTGGACTCAAAAATAAAATCCAAGCCTTAATTGACTCCGACGTCATAACAGCGAAACAAGCCAAATAAAGACGACCTATACTCCATTGGGTACACGAGTATAAACTGTTTCCCCTAACTCCAAAGGAGTATACGAGTATAAACTGCTTCTCCATGCACTCCAAAGGGTATACGAGTATAAACCGTTTCCCGAATCTCCGACTTATATAAGAGGTTAAAAATTGCTTCCTTGACTTGCGTGCTCCAATAATGTGACCAAATGTGATTAGACTCAGGTTCACCTAAAAGCTGAGGGTGGATACGAGGTTATCATGACTGAATACGAAGACATGAACTAAGACCTGATTCTGTATCAAGAACAACAATATTGCTCACAAACGAGAAGTTTCTAAAAAAATACTATCCCTAGTACATTCAGGGTAACCTATTTAACGGGAAGTTCCTGGAGAATGCTATATATGGTATTCTTAAGGATAACCCGAAACTAATTGATTATTCAAGATGAAAACCAATCATCTGAATAATCCACTCTTAAACATGATAAAAATAATTAAGAACCTCCCGTTGTGGCTATTTAATCATGTCCAAATGATTAAAACCCTCCCACTTTGATTTTTAGAATAATCTTTCATTGAGATGCGATTCAATGACTTCATCAAGTCAATCTTCCTTCACGAAACTCTGAAATCCTTCAAGGATAAAGCATGTCCCATTTGCTTTTCCTTTATTCGATTCTTGGTTGGTTTCAATCGTCGGGATTAATTTTGCCAACTCCCACTGTGACTTTCCAAGCACTCTTTCATTGAGATGAGATTCAATGACCTTATCGGGTCAGTCTTTCCTCATGAAACTCCTACGGTCTAATTGTGGAGTACTTGATGATTCACAGTCCTCTATCATAAAATCCATCACCGATCAGATTAACTGATGGTGGGTCCACCAAAATGCTTCGTGGTTAAATCCACCCAAACTCCCGCTGTGTCCGAGCCTTTAACACTCCCATTGTTACGCTCTGACACAACACCCAAAATTTCAATCCGTGACAATCAGCAAACCTCTTTTCGTGTTAAAGTCTTGTCACTGGTTACCAAAAACCTCTTCTGAATGATTTGTACAAATCTACATTCCTACTGTTATTTGTACCTTCACTCCCTCTGTTTGCGAGAGGTCTACACATTCCCCACTCAGTCAAACCTTTAAACAGTTAGGACGAAAGTTGGAATTCCATCTCAATAAATGAGAAATCCACTTTTAGATTAGATAATCAAACATTTTAACAGTTAGGGTTATCTAAATCTTCTCGATTCTCGGAGTGGAGATCACACTCTTAGTTTCACCCTTCAGATTCTTAAAGTGGAGATCCCACTTTGAGTTTTTTTACACCAGGAGATAGAATATAAAATTCTTCCTCTCTATCTTCGGGTTTATCTCTACCAACAAAAAAGAGACAATGAGATAGAATATAAAATTCTTTCTCTCTAGTATCGGGTTCATCTTTTCACCAAAAAGACGTAACCCATCAACATTTTCAAATCCATGTTTTATACATGGGGGGCATTATCTCAATCCCTTATTAGAGATAAGTCTACGTCTAACACACGTCGTCGGGTAGTATGTTCCCGTATAAACGACCAAGCCTATGTATTCAACATCATAGTACAAAGTCTAAGAGAGTTTATTTTTTTAGCATAACGTTACATACAGAACAGATTTAAACAATCTACATGCTAGCCCGATTCAAACGGTAGTCGATAAAGGCCCATCAAACCCGTTGATGGCTGAGGGTTTGCCAAAATCCTATAAATACGATAATCACTGACACACTAGCTTCATTAGTTGGTCTCGTGACTTGAGTATCCGACAAACTCAGTATAAAATCCATACCCGCAGATGAACCAACTTGAATAATTGGTCCCGCAGTCTCGACACTCAGGACCGCCATGCTCCAATACCTTAAGAGCTTAAACTATAAAGACTCTAGTCAATGTACGAGTATAAACTGTGTGTTCATGGAGGTTGAAGCATCAATGATCAATTTGACATCAGTTTAACAACATGAGCTAAATTCACAAGTCTCACAACAGCTTTAGTTCAAGATTTCGACAATGGCCAAGCGATAAACACATTACCGAAAGAATTTTAGCTATTCTACAAAAGCACTGAGTAGACTAAAAGATGAAGAAATCAAGAGTTGAAGCTGTTTACATATCTTTCTACACGATCTCCTCAACTAAGCACTGAAGGGATTGGAAATGAAACCTATCTTATCCAAAGTGTCCCAGACTCCTATACAAGAATGAGTCTGAGATACTTTGAAGGGGGTATCTGTAGGCATTGAAAAATATTTATATATATCCAAATACAGCTCAAGACAAAGAGAAGACAATGAATGTCATTATCTAAGTCAGAAGAAATCATCCAAAGCCATAAGAAGCAAAGGAACAAGTGAAACAACACAGAAGAACAACATGAACACTCGTAACAAAGTACACTGACTTATGTGGGCGCGACAGTCATCACTGACGCACGTAGGCACGACAGTGAATACTGACCCGCGTATGCGTAGTGGTTGAGTATGGCGCGCGTAGGCGCGACAGTTGAGTGTGGCGCGCGTGTTCATGTGGTATCTTTGTGTGATTTGCTGATGGTTTTGAGCATCTTAGTGGGTTCCACATGGTTCTATAGCTGAGAGAGAACATGTAGTAATGCGGAGGAGTAGTTATACCCTATAAATACCTCCCTACACACGAATCCAAGGAGAGAGAGAGAGAGAGCAGATTAGAGCATAGAGACTTGAACTTTTGGTGATTTTGAGCAAGAGAGAGAGAGTCTTCATCTTTCATAAACAGCTTTTGGTGATTCTTAGAGATCTAAGCTCAGACTTGATCTTTGAAAGAGTGAACATCTTACATTGATAAGATATTCGCTTAAGATTCTTACTTCGATAAATGAAGAAGAATACCCAAAAGCCTTCGCGATTCAATCAGAATCTTTAAATCAGTGGTCCACGGGCTAACGCACCCCGACACAGGCAAAGATCCCACAAAAACAGAAATCGATAAACAATTTCTATGTTATTTTCTAGAGAGTTGTAATTTTCCTTTTGTTGTGTAAGAGAAGTCTTATAAAAAGGCTATTTATTTTGAATTTATTGTAATCGACTAAAGATATAATGAATTCCACAATAAAATCAACTTTCGACGAAAACAGATTTCACTCATTGTTTACACACACCCACTTGAGCTTATTGTATTTTCATACATAGTATATTTGGGTTGGTGAGAGTTGTAACAATTGAGTGTGAGCTTTCATTGAGTTCTCATCTATTGTAGAAAATATATTTGTTGTTACATTATTAGTGTTGTAAAGTTTTCAGTGAGCTAGAAAACCGAGTGCGAGGAGTGAACGTTGATCGGTGAGCGTTGAAAACCGACATTGTGAGTGATTGTGA
Source organism: Asparagus officinalis (assembly GCF_001876935.1). Taxonomy (NCBI): domain Eukaryota; kingdom Viridiplantae; phylum Streptophyta; class Magnoliopsida; order Asparagales; family Asparagaceae; genus Asparagus; species Asparagus officinalis. The sequence goes on along the minus strand of NC_033798.1, from coordinate 43,633,250 downwards.
ACGTTGATCGATGAACGTTGAAAACCGATATTGTGAGGTGTAAACGTTATTCGGGTGAGCGTAGAAAACCCGGTTGTGATAGTGGATTTCTCCCCGGGAGTGGGGAGCGGAGACGTAGGACGGAAGGTCTAAACTCCGTGATCATTTGAGTGTGTTTGAGTTTGTCATTGACGCATTTACTTATGCATTTATCTTATATCGCTAATTGCCTATTACTCTTGTATATTTTGCCCTATCACATTTGTAGTTTGATTATATCACCCTTGTGTTAGTTACTCTTGTATATTTTGCCCTATCACATTTGTAGTTTGATTATATCACCCTTGTGTTAGTTTATATATTATTGCATATATTTTTATCATATAGGATATATCTCATTGTTCATATTACTTATTCTAGCTCACATATCATGTTGTATTTCATACTTGCCAGGATAACTTGTTAATAGTTTTTAATTGGGATAAAATCAGATTAGATTAGCATAAGACCCTAATCACCCCCCCTCTAGGGTCTAACAATTGGTATCAGATCTTAGTGCTTTTTGATTTAAGGACTAATCGCATTGAGTTAAAGATCCAAATTATCTTTTTTTGTGCTAATCTAATTTTTGATTTTTGCATTGCTTGCATATATATATACATTATGGATATGCACGGTGCACCTTGTTTAGGTTATGCCACTAATGTTGCTCCTCGTTTGGATAATTTTTCCTATGCCCAATGGAGTATTAGATTCAAACTTTTTGTTCATTCTAAAACATTTTGAATTATGGGAAATTATAGATTGTGCTTATCTTATACTCACTTTGGAGAAATCCAAGTGGAGTAAAGATGATCATAGAATGATTGCTATGAACAATATTTTATTAAAATATTTGCTAAATGCTTTTAACTCATCTCTCTCTAATAAGTTTGTTCATTTTGATAGTGCTTACACCTTATGAAAATTTATTGAAGCACATCAAGGGGACTTGAAGGCGATCCGACAAGCTTTGGAGGATCCGGCTTCAAGTTCATATGGAGCATCATGCACACGGCTACTAGGCGATAGCCCTAGTGAGGTTTGCGAGTTCGAAACCACTAATGATTCATCTAGTGATGAACTTGCTTGTGCTAGTAAAAAATTGTTGCATGTCTATAACATATTGCATAAAAATTTTATTAATTTACAAAGCAAGCATAAAGATTTAAAATCCGATCATGAGAAGTTAGCTTCTAAATTTGATATCATTTCTCAAGAAAGTATTGCTCTTCAAGAAAACAATGATATGTTAAATTTGAAAAATAATAATTTGAAATTAAATATTGCTAACTTGACTCATGGTAAAAATAATACTATGTTAGAAGTAAAGAACATAAAAAATGATACTGCTTCTTTTATAAATGACTATTTATGTTCTACTTCTAATAAAAATGCATATGTGCCAAATGATAAGTTGAATGTTGTTAAAAATCGCATTTCATCTTTAGACTCAACTCTTAATACATGCATTGATAACCATAAAAAACTTATGGACAAGTGTGCTAAACTTAGTGTTACAAAATCACCTACACACTATGCACACTTGTATAGCAAAATTTATAAATGCTCAATTTGCGATCGTAAAGGCAACATTGCTAAATTTTGTTATGATGCACAAAAATCTTCTAAGGTTAATGCTTCTTGTGCATCTCATAAGCTTCTTCATCACACACATATGTACATACACACACTATAAAGTTCATCATAAGCATGCTCATGTATTTAAATGTGATATATGTGGTCGTTTTGGTCACTTGGCAAAATATTGTTTTGATTTGAAAAAGAAATCTCATTTGCCAAAAGTTTCTAGTAGACCACATATTTTTAAATGTAAAGTTTGTGGTAGATTTGGCCATTTGGCGAAGTTTTGTTATGATTTGAAAAAAATTCAAACTTGCCAAATTTCTCAAGTAAACCACCTTTGTTTAATGATCTTTCTCATTTGCGATATAATTTAAAAGAAAAATCTTTATTTGCAAATGATTCTCGTGTATGAGTTAATGGTCCACAAAAACAAATGGATCCTTTTTATTGCACAAATTACAATCGGAAGGGTCATTTACAAGATTATTGTTTTGACCGCGCTAGTGCACCATATGTGCCCAAACGGGTTCATAACCCTAGGGCTTTGAGATTTATTGATAGGAGTCATGTCCCTAAACAATCCGGCACCAAGAAAGCTTGGGTGCCAAAATGATTTTTAAACCAAGAATTTTAGTGTTTTTATCTTTCTTTTTTCTTGGTTTTGAAAATTATGCTTTGAAATTTTTGAATATGAAAACAATTTTTATTGATCAAATTCTTTTGTTTTCATAATTATTGGTTTTGTTTTGATGAGAGGTTTGTGTTTATATAACCCCCCGGTATTATTGGGTGTTGATTCCTAAATCTTGTTTACCGGGTGCTAAAAGTCCTTATATGAGTTGAAACAAGCTCAAGAACTTGATATGGTTACCTCTCTTATCATTTATGAAAATCAACGATGGTTTGGTTTTATATTATTATATGAAAATCAACAATGATTTGGTTTTATATTATTATATGATTTAAATATTGATTTATGATTTCATTTGAGTGATTTGTTTTTCATTTGAAAACTTTTTCTCATGATTCCCATGTTTTTTATTCTTTTTGATTTCATAAATCCATACATTGTTATGATTTATTTTGAAAATATCCCTTTCTTGATTTTGTTCACTTATCCCCCTACCTATAAGCAAATTATTTTCCTTCACGGATCATCCTTCATAAACATTTTTCAAATGATGCCTTTTTGGATCCTCGTTTCATCTCTTTGGGGGCAAGTATGATAAATGTTTGGTTTGTATATATACATCTTGAAATCTTTGTAACACCCTTCATGATGTTATATATACACATGTGTTCTTATATATATATATATATACTCACCCATGCATATTGATAGGGGAGCTTTTGCTCTCTTTATTCTTTTGTTTTCCCCTTTTTGATGTTATCAAAGGGGGAAAAATATTGTGAGTGTATTCTTTTTGTTTATATGCATGATAATTACAATATTGTATATTTATTTCCTTTCATGCGTATATCCTTTTTTGTAAATTGTTTGTCATGATCAAAAAGAGGGAGATTGTTGGCCTCTTTGTTTTGATGATGTTTAACAAACAATTTACCACTAATATTGTTTGTCTAGTGTTGGTATATTTCTATTTATTATAGACAAACAACGCTTTGGAGGATGGATGGAATCGAGCATTCACAATCATATCTAATGGAGGTTGGCGGAATTGTAGAGTGAAACCTATGAAATTCAAAGTTAATGATTCAAGTTCAAACTTTATCCGCAAGTGTACTAAGATAGAGCTTCGTTGAAGATCACAGCTTGGGTAATTTAGTTTAGGTTCTTATATTATGTGTATTAGTACTTTAAGCTCAATCATATACACACATACACGCTTTGGTTTTGTATATATATAGTTATATATATACATATATGTTTTGGTTTGATAGTTTTTAAGTTTTAATATGAAACAATTGAATATAATTAGAAAACATATTTTTGTTTCATACTTACATGCATACATATGATTTCATCAATGTCAATTTTATTTAGTTCAATAAAATCATATTTACTTTTGAAATGTTTGCAAGATATGTAATTTTGTGAAAATATTATTTTCTTGGTTTATGGACATAATAACAATCATATACATCTTTTATTAAGTCTATATAATCATTTTATATTGTTTCAAAATATGGTTAAGCTAAAATATCAAAACTCATATGTTCATATTTTCATGTTTTGGACTATTTTACAAAATGATGATATTTTTCATTTGGGAGGTCCTTTTAGAAAATCAGTTTTTGTTGCATGTGTATTATCATGTCTACAATTATTTTCCAAAGTTTTATATTTTTTATAATTTATTTGATATTTTTAAACAGTGTTTTAAAATCAAAAATCAACTTTCAAAACCTGATTTTTCTAGTGTCAGTTTGCGGTCGACCGCCTTGAGTAGGGCTGAGCACGGTTCGGTCCAAACCGAAAAAACCAACCGAACCGACCCGAAAAAATCGGTTTTAAGAGTAGGACGGTTCGGGTCGGGTTGAAAACTTTTCAACCCGAACCGACCCGAACCGACCGAATACCCCATAGTCTAAATACTCATTCTGCTGAAACCCGACCCATCCCCAAAGACAAAGTCTCAGACTCTTAAACCCTAAACACCTAAACTTCCCTTCCCCCTTTCCCAGCCGCCTCCTCAGTTCTTCTCTCTCACTCTCTCTCACTCCTTAGTCCTCAGTTCCACTGTCCACCTCTCTCACTTCCTCTTCATCTTCCTCACTTCCGCAGTCTTCATGGCCGAGACTGAAACATCTCCTCAGGCTCAGGATCTGTCTCCAGCTTTGGGGGGGACACCCGCACTCGTCACCGTCGCCGAAGCCAAGGTATAAACTTTATCTTTTGCTTTTCTTCAAGCTTCTGACTGCGATTATTCTTTAATTTTGATTTATTTCCTAGGATACAGTAGCTAGTAAGTTAAGATATTGGCCTATTAGTTTCCTGTTCATTTATGCACTCCTATTCTCTTATGATTTCTGAGTTTGTGCTTTGATAACGATCCTTAATTTGTTTTCTGGTATATATGTTTTCATGGATGATGATTTTGTTCCTTCTTTCCCCCTCTTGTTTTTCCAAATTAAGTCGGCAACCCCTGAAATACTACTATTTAATATTCATGGGATCTCTTACCCGTCACAATATATTCTATTTGATTTAGCATTTGGTAAGTCTACTGTTTAAGTCATTCTGAAAATGAAATTAAAACCGAACAAACCAAACCGAACCGCACCGAACCGACTTGCAACGGTTCGGTTTTGAATTATATGTGGTTCGGTTTGGTTATTCAAAATTTGGTAAAAACCGACCCAAACCGAACCGTGCTCAGCCCTAGCCTTGAGCCCAGAGACTCATATTAGCTTTTGATGGCTCGCGGTCGACCGTGGCGGTCGACCGGATGGAGTCCAAAGAGTTTTGCGGTCGACCGCCACGGTCGCGACTAGCTGATGTCCAGAGCCGTATTTTGTTCTGTTGTTGCTCGCGGTCGACCGCAAAATTCCCACGGTCGATCGCCGATCGCCTAACGGTCATTTTTGTACAGAATCTGATTTTTGATTCTGTGGGCTTTTTGGTCTTTTCCTTTGGGGTTTTTGCTGTTGTTTTTTCTTCCTATATAAACCCTCAAACCCCTTCTACCTGAGCAAGCCAATGGAATATTTTTAAACAAGTTTTAAAAGAGTTTTAACAAGGGTTTAAGTTTGGTTTAAAGGTGTTTTGGTTTATGAAAAACAAGTTTTAAAAGAGTTTTAACAAGGGTTTAAGTTTGGTTTAAAGGTGTTTTGGTTTATGAAGATTAGTTCACAAGTGGAGGAGATCATCTATAGGGTTTAAGTTTGGTTTAAAGGTGTTTTGGTTTATGAAGATTAGTTCACAAGTGGAGGAGATCATCTATATTGTTTGAGCTTCATCATTATCCATCTCTCCATCTTGTTTTAGAGAAGTTTTCTAAACTCTATTTCTAGCTATTTATTGTTTTGTTCATAATTTCTTTAAGCTAGATTTCAATTGAGTTTAGTTGATTTGATTTCACTCATTGTTTACACACACCCACTTGAGCTTATTGTATTTTCATACATAGTATATTTGGGTTGGTGAGAGTTGTAACAATTGAGTGTGAGCTTTCATTGAGTTCTCATCTATTGTAGAGAACATATTTGTTGTTACATTGTTAGTGTTGTAAAGTTTTCGGTGAGTTAGAAAACCGAGTGCGAGGAGTGAATGTTGATCGGTGAGCATTGAAAACCGACATTATGAGTGATTGTGAACGTTGATCGGTGAACGTTAAAAATCGACATTGTGAGGTGTAAACGTTATTCGGGTGAGCATAGAAAACCTGGTTGTGATAGTGGATTTTTTCCCAGGAGTGGGGAGCGGAGACGTAGGACGGAAGGTCCGAACTCCGTGATCATTTGAGTGTGTTTGAGTTTGTCATTGGCGCATTTGCTTATGCATTTATCGTATATCGCCAATTACCTATTACTCTTGTATATTTTGTCCTATCATATTTGTAGTTCAATTATATCACCCTTGTGTTAGTTTATATATCATTGCATATATTTTTATCATATAAGATATATCTCATTGTTCATATTACTTATCCTAGATCACATATCATGTTGTATTTCATACTTGCTAGGATAACTTGTTAATAGTTTTTAATTGGCATAAAATCGGATTAGATTAGCATAAGACCCTAATCACCCCCCCCTCTAGGGCCTAACAAATCATTCGGGAATTGCTTATACTTTATGACATGTAAATTTACTATGATACATGCATGTTGCCTGTGATATTTACAACTTACTTGTGATAGTTCCCTATTATTTGTCACATTAACTATCTTTTGTGACATTCATACGTCTCTTGTGATAGTTGATTTAATTTTGTGACTTAAACACGATCTCTATGATATTTTCTTATTATTTGTGATACATGAATTTTTTTTGTGATATTTACTCATGTTCTATTTTTGTGATATATACTCATTAACTATGATCTTTATACAACCTAAAGAGGTGAAAGTAACTGAGGTTGTTACCGAAAAGAAAAAGGGAAGGAAAAGGAGGGAGGAAAGTGACAAAACGTTGAAAGAATTTGTTCAGGGGCTATGGACAAAGAGCCAGAAAATAACAAAGAAGCCCAAGTTTTTAGAATCTCCTTTCCAAACAGATATCCCTAAGAAAAGAAGTAAAGGCAAGAAAGTTATCATTGTCCTTAACGATGACGAAGAAAAGGGGGAGAAGGATGAGGAGAAGGAACTTACAATTTCACATGAGGGTATGAGAACATCCATGGAAGAGTTATGGAGGAGGGAAAAAACTGAAGAAGAAAAAAATTTATTGGGGATGTTGAATATGGGCATTCCTTCTCCACAAGACTTTGGTATAAGGCTCCCGGGAGCAATCGAAGAAGGATTTTATCATAATTTCACTGTTCAAGACGTTCCTGATGTATCAGATGATGAGAACAAGTGGCTTCAACATTTTCTATCATTGAAAGTGGACAAGTAAGTATTAAGTGGCTTCAACATTTTTTCCCCGTTATGCGTTGTTCATACCTGTGATATTTTTTGCAAGAAGGTTGATGCCTTGTTATTTATTATGGCATAGATATTTCATTGACCCCTTCAACCAGTGGTCCAAAGTCAAGATCTTATTTACTCATTAACATGTGCATATTTTTCTGTGATATTTTCATGTAGCCTGTGATAGTTAGCAATTTCCTGTGGCATTTACGTGCTTTTATCTGATATTTACATTTGGTCTGTGATAGTTAACTAATTCTTGTGATAGTTATGTGTTGAATATGACACTTATACATTGACTGTATTATGCATATTATGTAGGAAAAGGACTGTTTACGAGGTCGATGACCAAACTATTAACATATATGATATGCTTCATCTTCTACATGGTGGAAGATTAAAGGGTGAGGTTAGATTTCGTTTAACTTGCGATTTTATTCAAGTTTTTGATATTTACATGATTTATTACATTTGCAATCATTAGACCATTGATGCACTAGTTGCAAGACTTCAAAAATTGTTTAAATTGCCTAAAAATGCCGATCGAAAAAGAAAATTTACTATTGTATTTATATATTATTATATGTTATTTGACTTTCTTCACCTTATTTTTTGTTTCTAAAGAGTTGGCTACTCACTGCTTCAAATTTGGATGAGAAAAATATCTATAAAAAATATATAAAGAAGCATATAAATGACGAGAAGGATGTTTTGATAATTCTGATATGTCACGCTGATCATTGGCATGTCCTTGAGGTTAATTTGGGGTAAAAAAAATACAGACATTATAGCTCCGCTGGCCATGAGGCAGGGGCTAGAGATGTGTTGACCATCCAACTATTTTTAGATAGGATGGTTTGTGGATATGACCAGGCGTCGACATTCAGAGCATTCAAATATGGAGCAGTTCCTTGTCGAACATAAAAAGGCTCGTATGTTTCTCTAAACATCCTATACTTACCAGTTTATTAATACTTGTGATACTTGCTTATGTCACATATGCTGGTTTCATGTGATATAGTGACATTCTCGGTGATATTTTCTGCTGTTATGTGATATTTTGGTATTCTGTGTGACTTATGCTGTTGTTATGTGATATTTTGATATTATGTGTGACTTATGCTGCTGTTATGTGATATTTTGGTATTTTGTGTGACACATGCTGCTGTTATGTGACATTTTGGTATTATGTGTAACATATGCTACTGTTATGAGATATTTTTATATTATGTGTGATATATTCTCATTACCAGTTACATATGCTACAGATTAAGTGTTATGTGATATTTTTACAGATATGATTGTGGCATACATGCATATTTTTTCATCAAGGTGATCCTAGAGGGAAGAGAGGCAATAAATATTGAAGACTTACAAAAGGAGTCTAAGATGTTATGGGCAAGACTTGCTGCTCAAATCATATGCGAAGATCATGAATGGAAGAAGTTGCAATTGAAGTTAGATATTTATGATCTAGAATATCTTTTGTACTTTGGGGATAATGATGTACCATTGATTGAATGGAAGTATTAGACAAACACATATAACTGTTTCATTTGTTGGATGTTGGGTGTTTACTAGCTATTTGTAAATGATAAAATTGTTGGCCTCTTTATTTTGATGATATTTAACAAACAAGTTACCACAAATGTTGTTTGTCTAGTCTTTGTGTATTTTTATTTATTATAGACAAACAACAAGTTGGAGGATGGATGGAATTGCGCATTCACGATCATATCCAATGGAGGATGGCAGAATTGTGGAGTGAAGCCTATACAATTCAAGTTCAAGACCCAAGTTCAATATTCATCCGCAAGTTTACTAAGTTGAGCTACAATGAAGATCAAGATCGGGTAATTTAGTTTAGGTGTTATATTATGTGTATTAAGTACGTTAAGCTTAATATCATATACACACACATTTTATTGGTTTCTTTTTATATATATGTAGTCATATATATATATAGAAAACACAAGTTTTGGCTTTCATGTTTATAAATATGAAATTACATATTTCATATTTATTATTATGATTTGGTTTAACTACTTAGATATGAAACAAATATATTTTCATATACATACTCATATGTTTTATTTTCTATTGTATTTGTAAAAATATTATTTTCTCTATTTATAGACTTAACAATCATTATACACATATTTTATTAAGTCTATATAATCATTTTATAATGTTTCAAAACATGGTTAAGCTAAAATGTCAAAACTCATATGTTTACATTTTCATGTTTTGGACTATTTTACAAAATGATGATATTTTTTATTTGGGAAGTCCTTTTTGAAAACCAGTCTTTGTAACATGTTTATTATCATGTCTACAATTATTCTCCAAAGTTTTATATTTTTTGGAATTTATTTTATATTTTTAAATAGGGTTTTAAAATCAGAAAATTAACTTTCAAACCTGTTTTCTCATATGTCAGTTTACGGTCGACCGCCACGGTCGATCGCGCCATTGATTTTTTCTACGGAGCTATCAGCAACTTTCACGGTCGACCACCATGGTTGACCATCAGCTCAAAAATTCTCACGGTCGACCGCAAAAGTTTCTGAAAATTTCTCAGGCTCGAAAGTAGCTCGTGGTCGACCGCGAGAATTTCACGGTCAACCGCCGCTCTATCTTTTTATTTCCCAACGGCTATTTCCTGCAACTGTTGTTTGGGGCTTTTTGGTCTTTTGTTTGTGGTTTTTGGCTGAGGTTTTGGGAGGCTATAAATACCCCCGTTGATCTCAGTTCTTAGATAACTAAGAGAATGTTTTAAAACAAGTTTAAAGAGTTTTAAACAAGGGTTTAAGTTTGGTTTAAAAAGCTTTTAAGCATTTGGAAATTTGAGTTTGTAAAATTAATTTCACAAGAGCTTGAGGATATCATCTATTGGTGTTTGGGCATCCAACTATTCTCCCTCTACCTCTTGATGTATTGAGAAGTTTTCTAAACTCTATTTCTAGCTTTACATCTATTTGTTTGATTATCATTTTATTAACGCTAGTTTTATATTGAGTTTAGTTGATTTAATTTCACTCATTGTTTAAACACACCCACTTGAGCTTATCGTATTTTCATACATAGTATATTTGGGTTGGTGAGAGTTGTAACAATTGAGTGTGTGACGCCCCTGGGTTCACACAAGGCTGCAGTCCAAGGTGAAACCAAGAATGTCAAACCTGCCATGCACCACACCGTGCAATAACATGCTTCACCATCACAATTTACATCTATCTAGTAGAATCAACATCTGGGGTAGGTACAAAATAGGCAAAAGATAATACAAGATATACTGATGAAATGATAGTAGTCACATAAATATCTCATCATCCAACATACAGAAATATATAGTCATGATCTGAGTAGATAAACAAGAATACTCAACAAGTCTCAAATACAAATGTCTGACAAGAGGAAATAAGGCAGACCGCCTTTACAACTTCTAGAATAAGATTCTCAAATACCTAAACAAAAGTCTATTGTGGAACTCCAAAAGAAAATATATCTAAGTAAACAGCTGAAGCTAAAATGCCTCGCCATCAACCTGTGACTCTCCGGGCTCCTGGCTCGTTACCTGAAAGGGGGAGGGACAACGAGCGTCAAAGCGCTAGCGAGTAACATCACAACCAACCCCAAGGGAACATGGCTCGTTGTATAAGAAAATACAGTTATTATATAAGAGATCTAAAATCATTGATCTTACTATAGGGGTTTTAGTATTTAGAAATTTACAACACAAGCATAGGTACGTCGAGCAAAATAATCCAAACAAGGAAACCCTCATGTATATACCTTGTATCTCCAATTGTAAATCTCTAAACACAAAACCCGAGGTTCTAGTACAGAAAACAATAATAAAAGAAATACAACTAATCTCAGAACATAAGTACAGTGCCAAGTCAAAATCTAAATAACTCTCATGTCGTGATCTTCTGAGAGATAGTCATATGCAGGGTTAAGAACTATGTCCAAAACAGGAACTATATACTGTGATTTCCAAACTCTTGGAATAGGTGGCAGATGTCCAACACGAGGACTAAAATAGATTATAGTCCAACACGAGGACTGAAATAGATTATAGTCCAACACAAGGACTTCTGTAGATTATAGTCCAACACGAGGACTGTGAAATTGTGCAATGGTCGCTGAGATATATAGAATAATCTACCTATACCAATCCATACTCAAATCTGTGTGTAAGTCCCCAATTTATATCCTCAGGTCATCTATCATGCATGGACACATAGTAAGACTAAATACCATTGTTAGATAAACCAGGTAATCACTCTAACCTGAACGAATATTCAAGAATGCACAAAACAGGGAAAAAGCAACAGAGAGAACGGCGGTCGACCGCACCGGTTGACCGCTCCCTGATACGTTCTGTCGATCGACCGCTGCGACCTCGCGGTCGACCGACAGAGCATCGCGGTCAACCGATGAGGCTCTGCGGTTGACCGCAGCTCCAAAACGAGCCCAGCGGTCGACCGTACCGGTCGACCACCGTGCGGACAGAAACCCAAATCTGGGTTTCTGTCAGCTCGAAACCTGAAACAAAATTGACAAAATTTCTACGATAACAAGAGTTCTAAAGTTCTGGAAAAATATAACTAGTCTCAAGCATGAAATCCATATTCCCAATATTTCAAAATACATGAGAAACAAATTGGAAACGTTTTAAATGACAGTAAAACATAGTTAAGCTCTTGTTTAAGAAAACATAGATCTAGATCTTCATTAGACAAAACGTTGGTGAACTTTCATAAACTGAAATATCGATTCTTGCAATCCATAATGTAAAGAACTCATTTTTATACGAAAATACATGTTGGGCTCTTCAAAAACTCATGAAAAATCGAAATAAAACCATAGAAAATAGGGGTGAGGGATTGGGCGAGATGATACTCGCCTTAGATGCTGACAACTGCTCTGGAGATGATCCTCCTTTGCTCAAATCTGCGAAAATCCCCTGGAACTCCTCCAAACTCCTCAAGTCACCAGGTCTAGCTAGGGTTTTTGAGAGAAGAGAGATGGGGGCTAGGGTTTTAGGTCTGAGGTGAAATAGGAGCTCTCCTGGGTTGGAATAGTATAAGTACCAATTCCCTAACCCGACCCGAAACCCAAAAGACCAAAACAAAAACCCGTAAAACCCAAACCTAAAACTCTCTAAAACCGCTGTTCGGTCGACCGATGTGGTCGACCGCGCAGCGGTAAAATGCCTGCTGCTAGGCATTTTACATGCTGGCCTTAACATCGATTTCTCTCACTTATATACACCTATTGGGTTCCCAAACACTGATAAATATATACATCTTATATATATATGGTTATTCATCATAAGAGAATTATTCACTATTAATAATTCACATATATTCATTATAGAATTTTTGGGGTTTTACATTCTTCCCCCCTTAAAAGAATTTCGTCCTCGAAATTCGGAAATCATACGCATCTCGTAATATGAATTTCTAGATGAACATATAGAATATTTATACTTAACGATCTAAAATGATAACATTCTCGCTCAAATTCTAATCTAGTGGAACTAGTACATCGGGTAAAAAATCCAAACAAGGAACCCCCCATATATATACCATGTGTCCAAAAAGATTAAAATTAAGCGAAGATATCTTCATTCTAGTGTTAAATATAAACATAACCAAGAATATAACATAAAGTAACATATATAACATAATAAGAATTAATTTACCTGCTCAACCAAGTGTGGGTAGTCGCGACGCATGTCCTCTTCGCGCTCCCAAGAAATCTCCTCAATGCCTCCTCGGTTCCACTGAACTTTCACTAAGGGAATCACCTTATTCCTGAGTCTCTTGTCCTCTCTGGCAAGAATACGAACCGGAATCTCGACAGTAGTCAAATCCTCCGGAAGCTCAATCTCTGGTGCATCCAATATTCGCTGCTGCTCCTCATCATGCAAGTGTTTCTTGAGCATAGAAACATGAATACATTGTGTATACTAGACATCGATGCTGGAAGCTCTAGTCTGTATGACACAGCTCCAATGTGCTCTAAAATCTAAAATGGTCCAATGTATCTCGGCGCAAGCTTTCCCCACCGCCCAAATCGCTGTACGCCTTTCATAGGCGATACCTTCAGCATGACTGAATCTCCAACCTAAAACTTCAAGGGTCTTCGTCTCTTATCGGCATAGCTCTTCTGCCGACTCTGAGCTGCTAGAATCCGCTCCCTGATCAATGCCACCTTCTCGGTAGTCTGCCTCACCAGCTCCGGTCCAAGCATCAAGCTATCTTCCGGCTTTGCCCAACATATCGGTGATCTACAGGGTCTCCCGTATAATGCCTCATACGGAGCCATACCGATCGTCGCTTGATAACTGTTATTATAAGCGAACTCTATCAATGGAATGTGATCCTCCCAACTACCTTGGAAGTCAATGACACATGCCCGCAACATGTCCTCTAACACCTGATTCACCCTCTCTGTCTGACCATCCGTCTGGGGGTGGAATACACTGCTATAGGATAGCCTGCTGCCAAATGAGTCCTGAAAACTTCTCCAAAAATGTGAAGTGAAAACCGATTCCCGATCTGATACGATCGTGTCTGGAACTCCGTGAAGTCGAAATATCTCCCGAATGAAAATCCTCGCATAAGCCTCGGCTGTATAAGTAGTCCTCACTAGGATGAAATGTGCTGACTTTGTCAACCGGTCCACTATCACCCAAACAGAATCATTCCCCTTCTTCGACTTTGGCAACCCTACAATAAAATCCATGGAAATGTCTGCCCACTTCCACTCTGGAATGGGTAAAGGCTGAAGTATCCCTGCCGGTCTCTGATGCTCTGCCTTCACCTGCTGACAGGTAAAACATCTAGCCACATAGTCTGCAACCTCTCTACGCATACCGCTCCACCAGAAATGTCTCTTCAAGTCCTTGTACATCTTGGTGGTCCATGGATGCACTGTGTATCGAGTACGGTGTGCCTCATCAAATAACTCTCTCTTCAGCTCTGCACTGGCTGGCACAACCAATCTACCCTTCATCCGTAGACCTCCATCAGCTCCAATGGTCCAATCAGTCTTAGGCTTTTTGGAAATCTCCTCCTTTTGGATTTGAATCCAAGATTCTCCTAACCGAGCCCTGACAACTCTGTCACTCCAAGATGGCTGCACTAAGATAGCTCCCAAGAATGCACTGGTCCCTCCAATCTCGGGCCTAAAATCAAACTGGCTAAGAGTGATAAGATCCCGATGTAGTGAACACCTCAAAGTCGAAATCCGGGATTGACACTTCCTGCTTAATGCATCTGCCACGATGTTCGCCTTCCCCGGATGATACTGGATCGCGAACTCGTAGTCCTTAATAAACTCAATCCATCTCCTCTGTCTCTGGTTGAGTTCCTTCTAGAAAAAGAGATACTTCAGACTCTGATGGTCTGTAAACAACTCAAACTGCACTCCATATAAGTAGTGCCTCCATGACTTCAGTGAAAATACCACTGCTGCCAACTCTAAATCATGAATGGAATAGTTCTGCTCATGCACCCTCAACTGCCGTGAGATATAAGCTACTACCCTCTGAGTCTGCATCAATACGCCTCCTAAGCCTGCCAACGATGCATCTGTATATACGACGAATGTTCTGTCGCTACTCGGAATGGTCAAAACCGGCGCTGTAGTCAACTTAGCCTTCAAAACATCAAAGGCCTTCTGGCACTCCATGCTCCATATAAACTGTACACCCTTCTTCGTAAGGTGTGTAATCGGTGCTAAAATCTTCGAGAAGTCCTGAATGAACTTCCTATAATATCCAGCTAAGCCTAAAAAGCTACGAATCTCTGCCACTGTCTTCGGTGGCTCCCAATCAAGAACTGCCATGACCTTAGCCGGGTCCACTGCTATACCCTCTTGACTGATAACATGGCCAAGAAATCTGACTTCTGAAAGCCAAAACTCGCACTTGCTGAGCTTAGCATACAGCTGATGCTCCTGAAGAGTCCTCAATGCTATCCGTAGATGCTCCTCGTGATCCGCCTCCGATCTCGAGTAAATGAGTATATCATCAATGAAGACGATCACAAACTGATCCAAGAAGGGACGAAAAACCCGGTTCATCAAATCCATGAATACCACGGGTGCATTGGTCAACCCAAATGGCATGACCAAGAACTTGAAAGAACCATATCGAGTAAAAAAAGCGGTCTTGGGAATATCCATCTCTCTAACCCGCAACTGATGATAGCCAGAATGAAGATCAATCTTCGAGAAATACTGCGCACCCTGCAACTGGTCAAACAAGTCATCAATCCTAGGTAGTGGGTACCTATTCCGGATAGTGACCTTGTTCAACTCTCTATAATCTATGCATAATCTCATACTACCATCCGTCTTCTTCATGAAGAGGACCGGCGCGCCCCACGGAGAATGACTCCGGCAAATAAAACCCTGAGCTAATAACTCGTCCAACTGGGTCTGAAGCTCCCTCATCTCAGCTGATGCCATGCGATAGGGTACGTGGGATATCAGGGCTGTGCCTGGCTGCAACTAAATACAGAACTCCACCTCTCTCAAAGGAGGTAATCTAGGTATGTCCTGAAAGACATCCTGATACTCTGAGACAACTCTAGTCTCCAAAAACTCAGCACCCTGATCCCGTCGCATCACCTCCTCGATGTACGCCAGAAATGACTCCGCAAGTCGGTTGCCCTGAGAGGTGGCTACAATTATCTCGGACCCGTCGGATGCTCGCAACTTGACTGTCTTCGCAAAGCAGTCAATACTAACATGGTAGGAAGATAACCAATCCATACCAAGGATGACATCGAACTCGGACATATGCAACAATATCAAATCAACTATGAACTCCGACTCGTCTAAATTGACGGTACACCTCCTACAAACGCTCTCCAAAAGCGATACCTCACCTAAAGGGGTGGAAACAGATAAAGGGGTGTCTAGTGGCTGAGCTACAAGCTGGAGTCTAGCCATAAATGCATGCGATATGAAGGAATGCGAAGCTCCCGAATCGAAAAGAATACGGACGGGAAAGGAGTTCACCAAGAACGTACCCTCCACTACGGCTCCGCTAGCTCCATGATCGCGGGGAACAACCGCATAAACCCTACCCATGACTGAAGACTGCTCTGCTACTTGAGATGGAGAATATGGGACAATCTTCCCCTGAGGAACCTCCTGAACTGCTCGAACCTGACCCTCAGTCCTCTGAGCTGCTGGCGGTGCCTCGAGTTTATTCTGCTGGCCCTGGCCTCTGCCCTGCTGGCGCTGCTGCTGCTGCTGGTTTGGACCCTTGCCCTGCTGGGCTCCTGCTGGTGCACTACGACACTCCGATGCCTTGTGCCCGACCTTGTGACAGTTAAAACAAGATCCCTGAAACTTGCACTGTTGATGCGCTCTCTGATCTTGCTGGGGTCCCCTTTTATAAGGGCCCTGATGCTGCTGCTGCTGCTGCTATCCAGAGAAAGATCTCTTGTTCTTGCCCTGTCTCCGCTCTGCCCTGCTTTGGCATTCACTTCCTTATCCTTCTGGAACATGGAAGTCTCAATCTCCTGTGAAGTGGCGGCCTCAGCTACCTCCCTAACTGAATAGAATTTCCTCGAGACGAGGTATCGGCGGATATTAGGGCGAAGCCCTGCCAAGAACATCTGAGCCTGACGCTCTCCTGTCTGCCACATCCCCGTGAAATGTAACAGCTCTATGAACCTGCTCTCAAAGTCTGCAACCGTCATGTCCCCCTGAGTCAAACGGGACAACTCAAGCTCCTTCCCAGTCTGTGCCACTGAAGAAACGTACTGCCCATCAAAGAAGTAAATGAAGTCCTCCCATGTGAGGGTCATCCTCTGCTCTGGAGCAAACTGCAGTCGGTACCATCTCCCGGCATCTCCCTTCAGGCTATAGGATGCCAATCTCTGCTTCTGGACTGAGTCTACACCGAGTATGTCCAGAATATTTCCCATATCCTCCTTCCACTTATGGGCTGCAAGAGGGTCTGATGATCCTTGAAATTCTGGTGCCCTCATCTTATGGTACCTCTCAACCATACGGAGCCAAGTCTCCTGCTCTGTGGCTCTATCTGGGACTACTAAAGGAATGACTGCGGGTGTGATCCCTAGGGATCTCTCTCTGACAGGAACGGCAGGTATCCCCTGCTGCTGAGCAACCGGTGGTGGTGGTGTCCGTGGTGCTATATGAGTCGTCACCAACTCCTTAATGGCCGTCATCCTGGCAATGAGAGGAGCCATAAGATCCACCAAGTACTGAGGAGCCTGCTGTGGCTCTGGTGGTGCCTGCTCCTGCTCGGGTAGAGCCTGCTGCAGCTCAGGTGGAGCCTGCTGCGGCTCAGGTGGAGTCTGCTGGGGCTCTGCATGAGTGGCCCTACGAGTGCGAGGTCTACCACGTCCTGCCATCCCTCTGGTCATAAGAAAATAAGAGTTTATGAGTCAAAATAGACCTTCATAAATAACGTATCACAATACAATTTTCACAGCATATAGTATTTACACAAATACTTTAAATTTATACAAAATAGTTGTCATAAAAAAAATTCTCAAATTTTGAGATATACGCATATATTCGTCCTCACTCATACTAGGAATTCCTTACGGACTCTATACATGAATCCTAAGAAACTCTATCCTAGTTCCACGACTCGACACAGGATGATCCTAAGGATACTGGAACTAAGGCTCTGATACCAACTGTGACGCCCCTGGGTTCACACAAGGCTGCAGTCCAAGGTGAAACCAAGAATGTCAAACCTGCCATGCACCACACCGTGCAATAACATGTTTCACCATCACAATTAACATCTATCTAGTAGAATCAAGTAGGTACAAAACAGGCAAAAGATAATACAAGATATACTGATGAAATGATAGTAGTCACATAAATATCTCATCATCCAACATACAGAAATATATTGTCATGATCTGAGTAGATAAACAAGAATACTCAACAAGTCTCAAATACAAATGTCTGACAAGAGGAAATAAGGCACACCATCTTTACAACTTCTAGAATAAGATTCTCAAATACCTAAACAAAAGTCTACTGTGGAACTCCAAAAGAAAATATATCTAAGTAAACAACTGAAGCTAAAATGCCTCGCCATCAACCTGTGACTCTCCGGGCTCCTGGCTCGTTACCTGAAAGGGGGAGGGACAACGAGCGTCAAAGCGCTAGCGAGTAACATCACAACCAACCCCAAGGGAACAGGGCTCGTTGTATAAGAAAATACAGTTATTATATAAGAGATCTAAAATCATTGATCTTACTATAGAGGGTTTTAGTATTTAGAAATTTACAACACGAGCATAGGTACGTCGAGCGAAATAATCCAAACAAGGAAACCCTCATGTATATACCTTGTATCTCCAATTGTAAATCTCTAAACACCAAACCCGAGGTTCTAGTACAGAAAACAATAATAAAAGAAATACAACTAATCTCAGAACATAAGTACAGTGCCAAGTCAAAATCTACATAACTCCCATGTCGTGATCTTCTGTGAGATAGTCATATGCAGGGTTAAGAACTATGTCCAAAACAGGAACTATATACTGTGATTTACAAACTCTTGGAATAGGTGGCAGATGTCCAACACGAGGACTGAAATAGATTATAGTCCAACACGATGACTGAAATAGATTATAGTCCAACACAAGGACTTCTGTAGATTATAGTCCAACACGAGGACTGTGAAATTGTGCAACGGTCGCTAAGATATATAGAATAATCTACCTATACCAATCCATACTCAAATCCGTGTGTAAGTCCCCAATTTATACCCTCAGGTCATCTATCATGCATGGACACATAGTAAGACTAAATACCATTGTTAGATAAACCAGGTAATCACTCGAACCTGAACGAATATTCAAGAATGCACAAAACAGGGAAAAAGCAACAGAGAGAACGGCGGTCGACCGCACCGGTCGACCGCTCCCTGATACATTCTGTCGGTCGACCGCTGCGACCTCGCGGTCGACCGACAGAGCGTCACGGTCGACCGATGAGGCTCTGTGGTCGACCGCAGCTCCAAAACGAGCCCAGCGGTCGACCGCACTGGTCGACCGCCGTGCGGACAGAAACCCAAATCTGGGTTTCTGTCAGCTCGAAACTTGAAACAAAATTGACAAAATTTCTATGATAACAAGAGTTCTAAAGTTCTGGAAAAATATAACTAGTCTCAAGCATGAAATTCATATTCCCAATATTTCAAAATACATGAGAAACAAATTGGAAACGTTTTAAATGACAATAAAACATGGTTAAGCTCTTGTTTAAGAAAACTCAGATCTAGATCTTCATTAGACAAAACGTTGGTGAACTTTCATAAAATGAAATATCGATTCTTGCAATCCATAATGTAAAGAATTCATTTTTATACGAAAATACCTGTTGGGCTCTTCAAAAACTCATGAAAAATTGAAATAAAACCATAGAAAATAGGGGTGAGGGATTAGGCGAGATGATACTCGCCTTAGATGCTGACAACTGCTCTGGAGATGATCCTCCTTTGCTCAAATCTGCGAAAATCCCCTGGAACTCCTCCAAACTCCTCAAGTCACCAGGTCTAGCTAGGGTTTTTGAGAGAAGAGAGATGGGGGCTAGGGTTTTAGGTCTGAGGTGATATAGGAGCTCTCCTGGGTTGGAATAGTATAAGTACCAATTCCCTAACCCGACCGAAACCCAAAAGACCAAAACAAAAACCCATAAAACCCAAATCTAAAACTCTCTAAAACCGCTGTTCGGTCGACCGATGCAGTCGACCGCTACGGTCGATCGTGTTGGTCGACCGCGCAACGGTAAAATGCCTGCTGCTAGGCATTTTACATGCTGGCCTTAACATCGATTTCTCTCACTTATATACACATGTTGGGTTCCCAAACACTGATAAATATATACATCTTATATATATATGGTTATTCATCATAAGAGAATTATTCACTATTAATAATTCACATATATTCATTATAGAATTTTCGGGGTTTTACAGAGTGTGAGCTTTTATTGTATTCTCATCCATATTAGAGAATAATCATTTATTGTAATTGTGCTTATTATGAGGATACACTTTGTAATACACTTGTACACTGAGCACTTGAGGAGGAGGACACAGAATAGGCCAACACTTAGAGGGTGTAGAATGTGATTGCAAGTGTGTAGTTGTAAAGTTTTCGGTTAGCTAGAAAACCGAGTGTGAGGTGTAAACGTTGTTCGGGTAAGCGTAGAAAACCCGGTTGTGTTAGTGGATTTCTCCTCGGGAGTGGGGAGTGGAGACGTAGGATGGAAGGTCCGAACTCTGTGATCATATTGTGTGTTTGTATTGTTTATTTGCACACTATCACTCTTGTTTTGTTTATGTTTATTTCACCCTTGTGTTAATTTGTATATCCTTATATATATCTCATAGTATATCTCATTGCTAGGATATATCTCTTTGTTCATATTTCTTATCCTAGCTCATATATCTTGTTGTATTTCATACTTACTAGGATAACTTATTAATTAGTTTTAATTGGTATAAAATCAGATTAGATTAGCATAAGATCCTAATCACCCCCCTCTAGGGTAATTGGTATCAGAGCTTGGTGCTCTTTGATTTAAGGTCTAATCACCTTGAGTTAAAGATCTAAGTTATCTTATTTTTGTGCTAATCTAGTTTTGTGATTTTATTGTTATCTTGCTTGCATATATATACATTATGGATATGCACGGTGCACTTAGTTTAGGTTATGCCATCGATATTGCTCCTAAATTAGATATTTCCCCTATACCCAATGGTGTATTAGATTTAAACTTTTTGTTCAATCTAGACACTTTGATTTATGGAAAATTATAGATGATGTTTATATTGTGCCCACTTCGAAGAAATCCAAGTGGAATAAAAATGATTATCAAATGTTTACAATGAACAAGCTCTTGTTAGAATTTTTACATAATGCGTTCGATTCATCTTTTTCTAACAAGCCTGATTCTTTTGATAGTGCTTACACATTGTGAAAACTTATAGAAGCACATCAAAGGAATTTGGAGGCAATCCGACAAGCTTTGGAAGATTCCGCTTCTAGTTCATGTGGAGCTTCTTTTTCATGCACACGGCCACTAGGCGATAGCCCTAGTGAGGTTTGTGAGTTCGAATCCATCAATGATTTATCTAGTGATGAACTTGCTTGTGCTAGTAAAAAAATATTGCATGCCTATAACAAATTGCATAAAGATTTTATTGATTTATAAAGCAAGCATGTTGCATTAAAATCCGATCATGAGTTATTAGCTTCTAAGTTTAAAACCATTCATGATTCTTTAATTTCAAATGTTACTAGTTTGACTCATGAAAAAGATAATGCCATATTAGAAGTAGAGAACATGAAAAATAAAGTTGTTTCTTTTACAAATAACTATTTATATTCTACTTCTATTAAAAATGCATATGTGCCTAATGATGATTTGAATCTTGTGAATAAACGCATTTCATCTTTAGATTCAACTTTGAAAACATGCATCAATAATCATAAGAAGCTTATGAATATGTGTGCTAAGACCAAGTCAAAATCATCCACTCATTATGCACACATGTATAGCAAAACTTATAAGTGTTCTATTTGCGGCTGTCAAGATCATTTAGCTAAGTTTTGTTATGATGCACACAAACATAAGAATTCTAATGCTCTTTGTGCATCTCATGTAGCTTATTCATATTGTACACTTACACATTCACATGCTCATTCTCACAAAGTTCATCATAAGTATGCTAGTGTGTTCAAGTATGATCATTGTGGTCGTTTTGGTCATTTGGCCGAATATTGTTTTGATTTGAAAAAAAAAATCATGTTTGCCAAATGTATCTAGTAGACCACATGTTTTTAAATGTGATGTTTGTGGTAGGTTTGGACATCTTGCAAAATTTTGTTATGATATGCAAAAAGCTTCTAAGTTACAATATATTCCAAATAGACCATTGTTTAATGATGTTTCTCATTTGCAAAACAATTTTAAAAGACCATCTATATATGCAAATGTTTCCCGTGCACGAGCTAATGGTCCACAAAAACAAATGGATCTTTTTCATTGTACAAATTACAATCGGGATGGTCATTTGAGTGAATATTGCTTTGACCGTGTTAGTGTACCACATGCGCCCAAATGGGTTCATAACCCTAGGGATTTAAGCTTAAATAATAGGGGTCATGTCCCAAAATTCTTTGGTACCACAAATACTTGGATACCAAAACATATTTAATTTTTAAAACCAAGAATTTTAATGTTTTTATTTTCTTTTTCTTGGTTTTGAAAAACATGTTCTAAATTTTTATATATGAAAACAACTTTTAATTGATCAATTCTTTTGTTTTCATGACTATTAGTTTCGCTTTTGATGAGAGGTTTATGTTTATTTAACCCCCCGGATTTATTGGGTGTTTATTCCCAAACATTATTTACCGGGTACTAAAATATTTATATGTGTTGAAACAAGCTCAAGAGCTTGATATGATTGTCTCTCATTTGTGAAAATCAATGATGGTTTGATTTTATACTCTTAAAGATGATTTTTAGTCCATAGTTCATGATTATTGTATGTTTTGTAATCTCACTTTTGAACTATGAAAATTTTGTTTTGATTTGTTTTTTTAATTCATTACATAACACAAATAGATGATTCAAATTTCATATATGCTTTATAATGTATTCTATGAGTGGTTTGATCAAGTCCTACCACAAATAGATGATTCAAATTTCATATATGCTTTATAATGTATTCTATGAGTGGTTTGATCAAGTCCTACAAAGAAAGTTCTCTTTATTGATCGCTTTATAATGTATTCTATGAGTGGTTTGATCAAGTCCTACAAAGAAAGTTCTCTTTATTGATCAAACAACGTTTTTGGATTAAACTTTGATTTATAATTTCTTTTTGTTGATTTGTTTTCATTTGAAAAAGTTTTTGAATGATTCTCATGTTCCTCTTCTTTTGATTTCATAAATCTATTCTTATACATGGTTTTTATGTTAGTATAATGAGACACTAACTTTATAATGACATATCATTATGTGTCCTCATTGTATTTTTTTGTATGTGAGTGGTGTTTAACATACTTTTTATCTATGTTTGCTCACATATATTTGCCTTGATCTTTATTGTATATTTTCTATAAGGCATTTTGATAGGGGGAGCAATCCCTATACTTCTTTTATACTCACCCATGCTTTATTTGTAGGGGGAGCTTTCGTTCTCTTTCATCTTTATGGTTTTTCCCCTTTTTGATGTTGTCCAAGGGAGAGAAATATTATGAGTATATCTATCTTGTTTGCTTATATGCATGATTATTGTAACTTATATATTCATTTCCTTTCATGCATATATACTTTTTATAAATTGTTTGTCATCATCAAAAATGGGAAGATTGTTGGGCTCTTTGTTTTGATGATGTTTAACAAATAATTTACTACTAATATTGTTTGTATAGTTTTTGTGTATTTCTATTTATTATAGACAAACAACGAGTTGGGGGATAGATGGAATTACGCATTCACGATCATATCCAATGGAGGTTGGCGGAATTGTGGAGTGAAACCTATACAATTCAAGTTCAAGATCCAAGTTCAAGCTTCATCTGCAAGTTTACCAAGTTGAGCTACAATGAAGATCAAGATTAAGCTTGAGTAATTTAGTTTAGGTGTTATATTATGTGTGTTAAGTACATTAAGCTCAATATCATATACACACACATTTTTATTGGTTTCTTTGTATATATATGTAGTCATATATATACACAACACAAGTTTTGGCTTTCATATTTATAAATATGAAATTACATATTTCATATTTATTATTGTGATTTGGTTTAACTACTTAGATATGAAACAAATATATTTTCATATACATACTCATATATTTCATTTTCTATTGTATTTGTGAAAATATTGTTTTCTCTGTTTATAGACTTAACAATTATTATATACATCTTTTATTAAGTCTATATAATCATTTTGTAATGTTTCAAAATATGGTTAAGCTAAAATGTCAAAACTCATATGTTTACATTTTCATGGTTTGGACTATTTTACAAAATGATGATATTTTTTATTTGGGAAGTCCTTTTTGAAAACCAGTCTTTGTAACATGTTTATTATCATGTCTACAATCATTCCCTAAAGTTTTATATTTTTTGAAATTTATTTGATATTTTTAAACAGGGTTTTAAAACTAGAAAATCAACTTTCAAATCTGTTTTCTCATATGTCAGTTTACGGTCGACCGCTATGACGGTCGACCGCTATGACGGTCGACCGCTATGACGGTCGACCGCGTCTTTGATTTTCCCTGCGGAGCCATCAGCAACTTTTGCGGTCGACCGTCAGCTTGAAGGCGGTCGTGGTCGACCGCAAAAGTTTATGGAAATTTCTTAGGCTCGATAGTGGCTCACGGTGGACCACGAGAATTTCACGATCGACCACCACTCTGTCTTTTCATTTCCCAACGGCTATTTCCCACAGCCGTTGTTTGGGGCTTTTTGGTCTTTTGTTTGGGGTTTTTGGCTGAGGTTTTGGGAGGCTATAAATACCCCTATTGATCTCAGTTCTTAGACAACTAAGAGAATGTTTTAAAACAAGTTTAAAGAGTTTTAAACAAGGGTTTAAATTTGGTTTAAGAAGCTTTTAAGCATTTGGAAGTTTGAGTTTCTGAAATCAATTTCACAAGAGCTTGAGGAGATCATCTATTGGTGTTTGGGTATCCAACTATTCTCCCTCTACCTCTTGATCTATTGAGAAGTTTTCTAAACTCTATTTCTAGCTTTACACCTATTTGTTTGATTATTATTTTATTAAAGCTAGTTTTATATTGAGTTTAGTTAATTTAATTTCACTCATTGTTTACATACACCCACTTGAGCTTATCGTATTTTCATACATAGTATATTTGGGTTGGTGAGAGTTATAACAATTGAGTGTGAGCTTTTATTGTGTTCTCATCCATATTAGAGAATAATCATTTATTGTAATTGTGCTTATTGTGAGGATACACTTTGTAATACACTTGTACACTGAGAGGAGTGGTTGGTGAGAGATGGGGTCGAATCCAAGAGGAGTGGCGTCGGTTGACGAACCTAGGGAGAGGTCGCTTCCGAGCACTTGAGGAGGAGGACACGGACTAGGCCAACACTTAGAGGGTGTAGAGTGTGATTGCAAGTGTGTAGTTATCAAGTTTTCAGTTAGCTAAAAAACCGAGTGTGAGGTGTAAACGTTGTTCGGGTAAGCGTAGAAAACCCGATTGTGTTAATGGATTTCTCCCCGGAAGTGGGAACCGGAGGCGTAGGACGGAATGTCCGAACTCCGTGATCATATTGTGTGTTTGCATTGTTTATTTGCACACTATCACTCTTGTTTTATTTATTTATTTGCACACTATCACTCTTGTTTTATTTATGTTTATTTCACCCTTGTGTTAATTTGTATATCCTTGCATATATCTCATAGTATATCTCATTGCTAGGATATATCTCTTTGTTCATATTGCTTATCCTAGCTCATATATCTTGTTGTATTTCATACTTGCTAGGATAACTTGTTAATTAGTTTTAATTGGCATAAAATCAGATTAGAGTAGCATAAGACCCTAATCACCCCCCCCTCTAGGGTCTAACAAAAATATGCATTTCTAATTTCTTGGTGATCTTTTCTTTAGCATATTAAATAGAATATGAAAGTAAAGTTCTTACAGGTGTCACGGTTAATACTAACAAGTCACATGAACATGTAATATGTCACATTTAAGCAGTTAATGCCATAATAAAATGTCAAAAGTAATATGTAACAGACAACAGTCACAAAAGAGTTTGAATTCTGCTGGGAAATGTTAATCTTGGATCGGTTCAGTGCACGTGGCTCGGTTATATCCTTCAGCGTGACATCTTGAGCATCTAGTTGGATGTCTATTCTCAAATCTGTTGTTGATACGTCTATTCTTGTTCCTTCCATGTCTCTTTGTCGTCTTTAGGGAAAGTATGCCAACTGTTTCATCTGTAACATCTAGCTTATCGTAATTTGTTCGTAATTTTTTTTGAAAGCTTCAGTCATCATGAACCAATCGTAAAACTTGTACATGTCTCTATGCATAAAGTTAATAGTAGCACACACATGTTTACATGGTATTCGTAATATATCACATGCACGACATGTGCATGTTTTGTGTTCCAAATCAACTTGTATTGATTTTTGTGATGATACCTCGAAGATTTTACCTGTAGAATGCGATACTTCAAGAGTGCTTCCCTTCATGCAATTTTGTTAAAGAATTTTTTTACTTCAGGACATAGACAGCTATTCCATTTTGTTGCCATCTCGCGGCGAGTATTCATCCTTTCCATAATTTGCACATGAACGTGATCCATCATATCACGAATAGGAAGTGTTCTCGCCATACGAATCTAGTTGTTGAAAGATTCAGCAACATTGGCAGTTTTATGACCATATCTGTGTATAAAACAAAAACTTACTAGCATAAATTATAGCCATGTGTCACATATAAATAACAAATATCACAAGCAATAACAAAATATCACATGCAATAGATAAAAACCACATCTAATAGAGTCATTCCACATGAGACGAGTAAATATCACATATCTAACAGAGTGACGTACCTTATACCAAGAAACACAGAATTCACAGAATTATTTGGACCATATATGAGAGCTACTTGGTAAGCTCTTTGATCCGTCATCCTAATCTCATGTAAAATAGCTTTAAATTCTTTTTCTGTATACTTGTATGCAGCAAACTCTAATAATTTTGAAATCCGTTGAGCAACACTTGAGGCAAAACCCATCTCTCGAAGCTCCAATTTGTAATTCTCAACAATATGAAGTACACATCTAGAAATATATCTTTTAAAGATTGTTTTATTCCTTTGTCGGCATCTCACAAAATAACTAGAGGATGTGGTGGATTATATAGTTCTGTTCGATTGTACAAAATATATCGCAATCCTTGAATAAACCAACTCCAATTCACTTTATTTTCTTAGTCACAAATGTAAATGTGAGTGAAAATATGCCTTGATTACCATCATAAGCAGTTGCACCTAATAAGATCCCTTTGTAGCGGTCTTTCAGAAATGTGAGTGAAAATATGCCTTGAATATATGATTTTGCCCATTACAAATGAGATAGAGGGGAGAGATGAATAAACAAGTACTTACATTAGATAGAAAATATGTAAGAATTAAGTAATTCACAATAAAAATGTAATAAAGAGACCCAAATACAAACTTCTTCACTAAAAAAATCATGACTATTTTTCTATTGTATTTGTATTTTTTCATATCGCTGTAACAACTTAAAAATACAAGTTCATTGCTCTTTCTCAAAGATACATGTTCCTAAAGTGATCATCATTTCCTTTACTAAAAAAAAAGAACTTACAAGAGTACAAAAATAATCTCACATATATAACATTCTTTACAAACTCACCTACATTTTCCTCCCTACATACAATCAAACTAGTTATACCCCTTGTAACAGTGAAGGAGCCAACTTAGGACTCCCAAACATTGTGCTTGGTCGTAACAACTACTTTCTCAACCACGAGATATACTGAGTAGAATACAACATCAAATTGCCCAATCATGCTCACATCAACCCTAGCTTGTAACACTTCCATGACCTTGCAATTGTTCCCAAGTTGTTCAACTGATAAGATTAATAACACTTTTTCCATTTCACAACTTCTCATTCAAGGGCTAACTAGCTTGAAAATCAATTACCAACTTGTTGTTTACATACATTTGACCAATCATCAAGAGTCAAGCATAACAATCAATCATCAAATAATTTAACATCAACACTCTAATAATTAGAGAAGAAGAAGAAGAAGAAGAAGAAGAGATAGGGCGGCGGCGCAGTCGTGTGGCAGCGATGAGCTCAGCAGCGTGGAGGCGTGGCGACGTTGGTGGCGGCGACTTGGAGGCATCGTGACGAGATAGACCGGCGGCGCACGTTGCGACGACACTTGGGGACGTGGCGAGTGGGCGGTGGGACTTGAGGCGTCGAGAGAGAGATGCGGCGCGGACGACGGGTGTGGTGGCGGCGTACGTGGGAGGTGGGAATTGGGGAAAAATTAGAGAGAAGAGAGAAGAAGAAGAGAGATTAGCAGAGAAGGAGGGGGCCGGACCATGGAGGATTGGACACGGGTTTAAACGAATCTTAGAATGACACAGAGAGAGGGAAGAGGGTCTGGAGAAAGTAAGAGAGAGAAGGAGAGAAGAACGAGAGAGAGAGAGGAGAGAGAGAGTGATGATTAATGTGAATGAAGGGTGGAGAAGGATATCCTAATATGTTATGTTAGAGGGCCCATACAGTCTGTTTTATAGTTTAAAATTGTCAACATATTTTGTCTCTAATGCATATCAATTATGATTAATAATATAATTTGATTGATCCAAGTATATCATAATATGTTTCTGGACTCTTGCCTTATCTTTTGCTCTCTATTATATACCAACATGATATCACAATTAATGTAGATGATGAAAACACTACAGTAAAATTGCCCAGGAAAAAAAAGGTGGAGAAGGATTGATATCGACTCAATTAAATATGAAAAAAGAAGGAATAAATGATAATATTTTTTTAAAATATTTTATAGTAAAACTAAAATTTTTGAGTAAAATTAGGAATCTTTAGAAGTGATTTTCATGTAAATTTTTTAATAAGCTTATGATTTTGGCATATAAAATTATATTAGAGTCTGTTAGGACTCATGTTTATGAGCCTACCTTCTAATCTAGTTTTGATGATTAACAAACAATTTATAATTATGTTTTCTAGTATTTGTGTTTTCTCGAATGTATATCCAGGTTGAAAGGATTTGCGCCGTAACAACGATTTTTGAAATAAAGCCAATGCAATTCAAGTTAAAGATTCAAGATCGAGCTTCATGCACATCATTTTGAGTATATTAGTTTAGGAGTTATACTTTGTGTGTTATGCTTAAGAGCTCAATTCTTACACACACACACACACACACACACACACGTTATTTCTCGTTTTATCAAAATATGAGAGTTTTTGAGAAAATATTGAGTCTTTAGATTATTGACTTAACGATAATATTTTATATCTTTTACAAAGTCCATTAATCCATTCAAAAGAATTTCCAAACGTGTTTGAAATCATTTGTCAAAATCAAGTGTTTAAACGAACTCTTATTCTTGAGATTTTCCAAAATGAGTTTTCATTAATAGGAAATGACATTTGAAAAATTTCTTCTCTAACATGATTATATTCATGTATATAAATATTTCCTCAAGTTTCAAAATTTTTGTAATTTATTTGCTATTTTTAAACATACTTTGAAAATTAGTTTTACTGTTCATATAAGGCTTGTGCACGTTTTTCGGTCGACCGACTGTTCATTTCAGCCGACCGATAAACTGCTCTGCAATCATCAGTTCTGGTTTTGCTTAGTCAACTAATCTTTATTAGTCTACCGAAATAGCCTATCAGTCGACCAATGATGATCATCAGTCGACCAATAGTGTTCTGGTTTTTGCCAACGATCGGCTCATCGGTCGATTGACATCTTTATCAGTCGACCGATCACACTGTAACAACTAGTTTTGACAGATTTTAGTTGAGAGGTTATAAATACCCCTCAAGATTTGGTTTTTTAAAAGGTTTTTTTTTTCAAAGTTTTTGGGCTGTTCGTTTCAAGTTTTTGAAGATCTGAAATTCATTTATGTGAAGAGGTTTTCACAAGAGAAGGGATTCAATTTCAAGTTTGAGGCTTTCATCCTCAACATCTTCATCTATTGTTTGAAGAAGTTTTCTAAACTCTTCATCTAGCTTTTTATTATTTTATTTCTCATATATTTATGCTAGATTGATTTGAATTTAATTTGTTTTACTTATTATTTCACACACAACCATTAAGCTTAAGTATTTCACATATAGTATTTTTGGGTTGTGGGTGTGATCCATTGAGAGAGAGCTTAATTTTCGTTCTCATTCATATTAGAGAGCAAATCTTGTATTTGCACTTTTATTGAGAGAACATGTTGTAATACACAAGGACACTTAGAGAAGTGGTTAGGAGAAGAACATGGTTAATTCCAAGAGGAGTGACTTGGTTATAAAAGACTAGGAAGGGCTAGTAATTCCAAGCACTTGAGGAAGGTAACATGGGTCGGCCAACACTTAAAAGAAGTGTATTGTGTGATTATCAACGTGCGATTGTAAAAGTTTATACTCACACAAGATTTTTGGTAGGGGGAGCTTTCGCTCTCATTACTTTGTTTTTTGTTCCCCATTTTGATGTTGATAAAGGGAGAGAAACAAGTGATTAGTGAGTATATTGTTTGTGCCTTTTTATATTCTTATGTTCTATTATATCCATTAAGAAAATTGTTTGTCATCATAAAAAGGAGAGATTTTTAGGACTCATGTTTATGAGTCTACCTTCTAATCTAGTTTTGATAATTAACAAATAATTTATAATAGTGTTTTCTAGTATTTTTGTTTTCTCGAATGTATATCTAGGTTGAAAGGATTTGCGTCGTAACGATAATTTTTAATATGAAGGCAACACAATTTAAGTCAAAGATTCAAGATCAAGCTTCATGCACATCATCTTGGGTATATTAGTTTAAGAGTTATACTTTGTGTGTTATGCTTAAGAGCTCAATTCTTATACACACACGTTATTTCTCGTATTATCAAAATATGAGTGTTTTTGAGAAAATATTGAGTCTTTGGATTAATAACTTAACGATAATATTTTATATCTTTTACAAAGTTCATTAATCCATTCAAAAGAATTTCCAAATGTGTTTGTTAACGATAATATTTTATATCTTTTACAAAGTTCATTAATCCATTCAAAAGAATTTCCAAATGTGTTTGAAATCATTTTGTCAAAATTAAGAGTTTAAACGAACTCGTATTCTTGAGATTTTCCAAAATGATGAGTTTTCACTAACGGGAAATGATATTTTAAAAATTTCTTATCTAACATGCTTATATTCATGTATATAAATATTTCTCTAAGTTTCATAATTTTTGAAATTTATTTACTATTTTTAAACACACTTTAAAAAATAGTTTTACTATTCATATAAGGGCTGTGCACGTTTTTTGGTCGATTGACTGTTCATTTCAGTTGACCGATAAACTACTCTGCAATCATCAGTTTTATTTCCACTAGTTGACTGATCTTTATCAGTCAACCGAAATAGCCTATCAGTCGACTAATAGTGATCATCAATCGACCGATAGTGTTCTGGTTTTTACCAACGGTCGGCTCATCGGTCGGCCGACATCTTTATCAGTCGACCGATAACACTGTAACAACTAGTTTTGGCAGATTTTATTTGAGAGGTTATAAATACCCCTCAAGATTTGGTTTTTTAAAAGGGGTTTTTTCAAAGTTTTTGGGCTGTTCGTTTCAAGTGTTTGAAGATCCGAAATTCATTTATGTGAAGAGGTTTTCACAAGAGAAGGGATTCAATTTCAAGTTTGAGGCTTTCATCCTCAACATCTTCATCTATTGTTTGAAGAAGTTTTCTAAACTCTTCATCTAGCTTTTTATTATTTTATTTCTCATATATTTATGCTAGATTAGTTTTCTAAACTCTTCATCTAGCTTTTTATTATTTTATTTCTCATATATTTATGCTAGATTGATTTGAGTTTAATTTGTTTTACTTATCTAGCTTTTTATTATTTTATTTCTCATATATTTATGCTAGATTGATTTGAGTTTAATTTGTTTTACTTCTTGTTTCACACACAACCATTAAGCTTAAGTATTTCACGTATGGTATTTTTGGGTTGTGGGTGTGATCCATTGAGAGAGAGCTTAATTTTTGTTTTCATTCATATTAGAGAGAAAATCTTGTATTTACACTTTTATTGAGAGAACATGTTGTAATACACAAGGACACTTAGAGAAGTGGTTAGAAGAAGAACATGGTCAATTCCAAGAGGAGTGACTTGGTTGTAAAAGACTAGGAAGAGCTAGTAATTCTAAGCACTTGAGGAAGATAACATGGGTCGGCCAACACTTAAATAAGTGTATTGTATGATTATCAACGTGCGATTGTAAAAGTTTTAGGTGAGCTTTGAAAACCAAATTGTGCAGTTATTGTGTTGATAGTGGAGAATCTCCTCGAGGTGAGGAGAGGAGACGTAGATCAAGTGTTAGACCGTACTATATGATCATATTTGTTGTTTGTGATTGCCTTGGCGTATTATTCTTGTGCTCATTATTTATCATATTTCTATATCGTCATTGTCTCATAGTTTATATCGCCCATTATTTAATTATACATCCTTGCATATATCACTTGTGTATATCATATTGTTAGGATTTTGTTAATAAATTTTAATTTGGCATCAATATCGGATTAGATTAGCAATTACCCTATTCACTCCCCCTCTGGGGTACTTTCAATTGGTATTAGAGCTTGGTGCTCTTTGATTTGTGGCTTAATCGCCTAGAGTCAAAGATCATCACTTTGATTTATTACTAATCTAGTTTTATGATTTTATCTTTCTTACATTTATATCATGGATATGCACGGTGCACCTAGTTTAGGTTATGCTATTAATATTGCTCCAAAATTAAATAATTTATCTTATGCTCAATGGTGTGTTAGATTTAAACTATTTGTTAGATCTAAACATTTTGATTTATATAAAATAATTAATTATGATTATGTTGTGTCAACATTGGAGAAATCTAAGTAGAGCAATAATGATAAAAGAATGTTTATAATGAACAAGCTTTTGTTAGAATTTTGGCTTATTGCTTTTGATTCATCTATATCTAACAAGCTTGCGTCTTTTGATAGTACTTATAATTCGTGGAAATTTATAGAAGCACATTAAGAAAACTTGGAGGAGATCGACATGTTTTGGCGGATTCCACTTCAAGTACTATTGGAGCTTCATCGTGCACACGGGCACTAGGCGATAGCCCTAGTGAGGTATGCGAGTCCGAATCCGAATGTGATTTATCTATTAATGAACTCGCTTGTGTATATGAGAAATTAATGCATGCCTACAACTAATTGCATCATAATTTTAAAATTTTGTAAAACAAGCATGTAAATATAAAATCCGATCATGATATGCTAGCTTCTAAATTTGATATTATTGCTAAAGAAAATATGATCCTCAAAGAAAATAATAAACAATTTAAATTGGATCACGATGCCTTAATCTTGAATGTTGCTAGCATAACTCATGAGAAAAATGATGCCTTGTTAAAAGTAGAAGTAATTATAAATAAATTTAATTCTTTTAAGAATAATCATGTTTGCTCTACTTCTAATGTCAATGTGTTTATGCCTAATGATGTGTTGAATAACATTAAAAATCACATTTCTTCTTTAGATTCAACTCTAACTAAATGCATTGATAAACATAAGAAACTTATGAATATGTGTGCTAAGTCTTGTGCAAATGCTTCCAAATCACGCACACACTATGCACACATGCATAGCAAAGTTCATAAATGCATCATTTGCGACCGTAAAGGCCATCTTGCAAAATTTTGCTATGATGCACAAAATCCGACAAATGCTAATATTATTGCTCCATGTACACCTCATAAAGTTTTATCATCTCACACACATACACATGCACCAAATAGTCATCATAAGCATGTAAATATGTATATGTGTGATTTTTTATGGTAGATTTGATCATTTGACCAAATTTTATTTTGATCTTAAAAGAGTTTCACATTTGCAAAATATTTCTAAAAGACCATCTATGTTTGCAAATGTTCCTCGTGCATAATCACAAGGTCAACATAAACAAATGTACCCATTTTATTGCACCTATTGTAATAGGAAGGGTCATTTGCATAATTATTGTGATGACTGTGTCCGTGCACAAAATGCGCCCAAATGAGTTTATAACCTAAGGGAATTGGATTCAAATGATTGGGGTCATGTCCCTAAATTTTCCGGCACCAAGAATATTTGGGTGCCAAAAAAAGTTTGATTTTGTTTATTTTAATTTTTGATTTTTGTTGATTTTGGTTTCATGTTTTACAACAATGATAATTGATTATTTTTTAAAAAAAATTTACTTATATTTTCCTAAAATGTTTAAAAGAAGATATTCTCAAATATACATATACATTTTTGGAAAAATTAAAAATGAATTTTTAAAGATTTTAAACCATAGTTCATATTATTTATAAAAATTTGCATTTCATGTCATCAGTCGACTAATCCCAATCAGTCGACCGATAACAACTCTTCAGTCAACCGATAATACATATTAGTTGACTGATACACTCGCAGATCTAAATTCTTATTAGATTTTGTCTTCAACCCGACCCGTATCTCATACCCATTTACTTTTCTCTCTACTCTCAAACCATAATTCAATCTAGAACAAGTCCTTGCTGTCATATATATATATATATATATATATATATATATATATATATATATATATATATATATATATATATATAATATATTATATATATATATATATATATAATCACAACCCTAAACTATTCCCTCACTCCTAAATTTTCAGGTCGACAAACCCTGCCCAGTCGACCAAACCCTACCTCAGATTTTCTGAGTAGTCGACCAAAATTGTCCAGTCGAACCAACAGCGTCTCAGTCAACCAAAATCATCCTAGCCGAGAGTTTTGTTGCTGCCGAGCCTGTTCTTCTTTCGATCATCCTTCAGTGTTTAGTAAAACTCTTCCCTCGCTCTCTATTTCAGGTTGTCTCTTATCTAGGGTATATTATCTAGGGTTGTTTCTAATCAAAAATTGTTTAGGATCATCTTTATCTATTTAATCATGTCTCGTTCACATCCTAAAAGATCTAGATCTCATAGACCCGATCCCACTTCAGCTCCCGCGGCCGAATTTGCTAGTTACGAATGATATCTTCGTAATCCATCTCTAATCGTGCTTCTTGTCAACTTAATATCTTTCCCAGGAGATTTGTTAAATTTGATGATTTTTCTCATTATCAGTTGCATACATATTTCAATGATGTTAGACTACATGATTTGCTTACTCGTACAAATTGTCTTCTCTATTATCCAAATCTTGTACGTCTATTCTATACAAGTTTGCAACTTGATTCTACTAATGAGGATACCCCTATTATCACTTCTCATGTTAAGAATCATCGTATTACTTTTACTATCCATCAGTTAGCTGAGATTCTTGATATTCCTAATGGGGTCACTCTCCTGAAAGATGTGGTTTTTGATGATGAAAATGTTGATTCTCTAATCCTTCTTCCAGGAAAACATTTTCCTCTTTCAAACAGCTCCGTCTCACCTCTTGCGAGAATCGGTGCTCGTATTATTTGCTACAACATAATTTCCAAGGCTGGGGGTTACGATCACTTTTCACAAGAGTTATCTTGTGTGGTTTATGCCATTATCGGAAACCTTGACGTAATATGGAGCAAGGTCATTTTTGATGCCATGGCAATTAACCACACGAGCTTCCTTCCCTTTGGAGCCTTACTCACTAGGATTTTCACTCATTTTGGCGTGGATCTATCAGATGAAGCCCCTATTCAAATTCACGATTTCTTTGATTCTGTTAGTCTCTCTAGGATGAAACTCCCTGTCACTCAATATCAAATGGATCATCCTAATAATTCTGCAGCTCTTCCCGTAGGTGAATCTTCATCCCTTCCATCCAGTTCTAGGGCTCATCCTCATCCTCGTCCTCGACGTGCTTCATCTTCCAGTGTTCCGGATGACTTAGTTCACCGATTAAATAGCTTAGAGGAGAGAGTGTTTGCTCACCTAGATCATATTGAGAGCAGACAAGAAGAGATATTTGCTAGGTTGTTGAGTAGGGAGGATGATGGGTTTGCTAGGGTCGAGAGTAGGCAAGATGAGATTTTGAGGATCCAACAATAGCTCATGGATATGTATATGCACCATCCTCCACCTCCGGTTCCCGGGACTTTTGACCCTTGAAGACAAAATCTAAATGACTTAGACTTGTATTTTGTTTTCTTGAAGTATGTGTATTTTGAACTTATGAACTTGGTTGAGGATTTGTGAGTGATTTTTAGATTTGCCTTTGAACTTATGTAATTGGTTTAAGACTTGTGTTTGATCTTAGTTTGCTTTTGAACTATGTATTTTTAGCTTGTAAATTGTGGTTTGATCTCCAATCTAAGTTCTTTTGGTATTTTGGTATGTGTTGGAAATCACTTCATGGTGATATGTGTGTAAATTAGATCAATTTAAGTAAATATTGTGATTAGTTGTGCATTGTGATCCATATGTTTATACTCACACAAGCTTTTTGGTAGGGGGAGCTTTCGCTCTCATTCCTTTGTTTTTTGTTCCCCATTTTGATGTTGATAAAGGGGGAGTAACAAGTGATTAGTGAGTATATTGTTTGTGCCTTTTTATATTCTTATGTTCTATTATATCCATTAAGAAAATTGTTTGTCATTATAAAAAAGGAGAGATTGTTAGGACTCATGTTTATGAGCCTACCTTCTAATCTAGTTTTGATGATTAACAAATAATTTATAATAGTGTTTTCCAGTATTTTTGTTTTCTCGAATGTATATCCAGGTTGAAAGGATTTGCACCGTAACGATAATTTTTAATATGAAGGTAACATAATTTAAGTCAAAGATTCAAGATCAAGCTTCATGCACATCATCTTGGGTATATTAGTTTAAGAGTTATACTTTGTGTGTTATGCTTAAGAGCTCAATTCTTATACACACACGTTATTTCTCGTTTTATCAAAATATGAGTGTTTTTGAGAAAATATTGAGTCTTTGGATTAATGATTTAACGATAATATTTTATATCTTTTACAAAGTTCATTAATCCATTCAAAAGAATTTCCAAATGTGTTTGTTAACGATAATATTTTATATCTTTTACAAAGTTCATTAATCCATTCAAAAGAATTTCCAAATGTGTTTGAAATCATTTTGTCAAAATTAAGAGTTTAAACGAACTCGTATTCTTGAGATTTTCCAAAATGATGAGTTTTCACTAACGGGAAATGATATTTTAAAATTTTCTTATCTAACATGCTTATATTCATGTATATAAATATTTCTCTAAGTTTCATAATTTTTGAAATTTATTTACTATTTTTAAACACAATTTAAAAATTAGTTTTACTATTCATATAAGGGTTGTGTACGTTTTTTGGTCGATTGACTGTTCATTTCAATCGACCGATAAACTGCTCTGTAATCATTAGTTTTATTTCCACTAGTCGAATGATCTTTATCAGTCAACCGAAATAGTCTATCAGTCGACTAATAGTGATCATCAATCGACCAATAGTGTTCTGGTTTTTGCCAACGGTCGGCTCATCGGTCAGCCGACATATTTATCAGTCGACCGATAACACTGTAACAACTAGTTTTGGCAGATTTTATTTGAGAGGTTATAAATACCCCTCAAGATTTGGTTTTTTAAAAGGGGTTTTTTTCAAAGTTTTTGGGCTGTTCGTTTCAAGTTTTTGAAGATCTAAAATTCATTTATGTGAAGAGGTTTTCATAACAGAAGGGATTCAATTTCAAGTTTGAGGCTTTCATCCTCAACATCTTCATCTATTATTTGAAGAAGTTTTCTAAACTCTTCATCTAGCTTTTTATTATTTTATTTCTCATATATTTATGCTAGATTGATTTGAGTTTAATTTGTTTTACTTATTGTTTCACACACAACCATTAAGCTTAAGTATTTCACATATAGTATTTTTGGGTTGTGGGTGTGATGTGACGCCCCTGGGTTCACACAAGGCTGCAGTCCAAGGTGAAACCAAGAATGTCAAACCTGCTATGCACCACACCGTGCAATAACATGTTTCCCGGCGGCTTAGGGCCTGTCTCTTACCGCCTATCAGACGGACAGTAGTCGAAGAGGTCTTGCCCGGGCAACAAGGACAAATTCCTTTCACTGTTGTCGCATCACTGTCCCTGAAATACAGATATTGTAGACTCGCAATTCGGAAATGCCAAAAAAAGAAAGATGGGTGACTAACCCGCTCGAAGATCTGCCCGTAGTCTCAGGATCTCCGCCACTGAAACCTACTCCAGCCCAGACAAAGGCCCTATGCCTTCTGCATCAAGTCGCGCCGGGTCTTGCCCGCGCCCTCTTGTGACCGAGCGCGCACCGTCCGGATCATATGAGAATCAATCTGCAGAGGCTTCTTCGCACCAACTCTTCAATTAGGCCTTCACCAGACAGCTTATTAGCTGGTAACAACCACCTGCAGCTCAAGAAAGCTGATGTTCAACTGTCGGCTCAGCACCGGGTGAGACTGAACCTAACCAGTGCAGCCTGTCACGGTCCAAACCATGCCCACGAGCATCGCTCCACCAAACCTCCATGAGCCCGAAGTTGCTGGCGCCGAGTCGGCTTCCACATAAAGCTGGTCATACCAAACTGTCTCTCCGCGACCGCGAATCGGCCAGGTAAGATATGGCTCTATAAAACACTGATTCCCCACCCGGAAAGTCAGGTAGCCCGGCCTGACTGCTTCACAAAATAGCCCAGATTAAAGCAGCCGATATCTAAATAAGTCGATACTCCTTCGGCTGCTCCTCATCAATCAAACATTCGCCATACCGTCTGGAGAACGCCGGAAAACAAGTAGGAGACGCCCAGCACGTTGTGCGACCCCCCGCTAGCTTCCTCCTGAATTCAGAGGGTGAATCTTCGCCTCCCACTCGCCAATCTCAAGCAGCTGTAGTAAGGGAACAGAATGGTCCATGCATGCCGGTACCGACAATCATGTCAGAAACGATGAAGGACGAACCAAGCCATCAAATAAATAGACGGAAAGCACCAACCTTTTGATATAGCGAATGTCTGAGTCGGCGATCACTCTCCTTCCGTGTAAAAGCACCGGAAACATGTCGAAGCCTCGATGAATGTTAGCCACCCATCAGGAAGAAGTGAAAGTTCCGTTCTGTAGGCCAAGTTGAACCGCAGGGACTTAGAGCACTTTCAGTGCCAGAGCGTCACCGCGACTGATTACGGGGCACCACGCATTTCTTTAACCAGATGGCGGTAGCCGCGCAAGAAGCCAGTCATCGGACGAATCGTGCGGTCGCATGGCCCATAGAATGATTTGAATTTAGTCCCGTGCCAGGAAAGCCACGTCTCAGGACTGCTTAATGGTATAGCAGAGCCGGCGGCAGTCCTTCTTCAGCCCGCTTATTAACCTCTGAAGGAACACAACAGCCAGTCAGCGGTGCCATGTTCCACAAAATAGTTTCGCCCAGAAGGCTCTCCAGATTCCTGAACAAATATGACGCGAAACCTGCTTCAGGCTCAATTTGATTTGCGTCCTCTTCGCTAGGCGTTTAGACTGCGCCAAAGCAATGTGATGACTGACAAGCCGAGGCTCCCATAAGCGTCTCGTAACGTCGGGCATTGCGATCTTCAACTTGGACTCAGTTCGATGGTTGAAGCGAAAATACTCCTGCGTATAACATCTGACCCATGGACAAACCAGAAAATTCTTGATGCCCATCTCAATGAAGAGCCAAAGCCCCAAACTCATCCGTGCCTAGTCAGAAGGCTGTTCGGAATCGGATTATTAAAGCTGCATAAGGCAAAGAAATCGCTTCGCACTAAGGGTAAACCATGCATGGTGGCCACGAATGGCCTGCATTAAAGACCGCAAGCATGCAACTCCTCGCCCATCGACTCAAGACAGTACTTCGTCATACGAAGCCCACCAAAACTTGGTCCAAGAATGACCCAACCATAGAATCTTATGGGCGCTCGGTGCAGGCATCTCCCTCCTAAATTTAGCGCAGGCGATTCCTCAAGTAGAAGCAGAGGCAAGGAATTCGTACGGGGCGGTGCCTCTAGATGCATCTAGTCCCAGTACTCCAGACGCAGTCCAACAATGATTCCTGCTCGAACCAAGAACTAGCCTGTATGAGTAACTGTAGCCGCACGTGAACGCTCTCAGACCTCCTCTGTCAAGCGCCACGACATCTCCCCGTTTCAGCAGCGCCTGACGCCTGAGCTCAGTCAAGGAACGGTGCCGAGGAATCTTCGCGCTAGATCAGAAGAAGCCATTTAGCCAGTCTTATGAACACTGCTCTGCGCGTCAATAAAGCTGCATCGCGGATCTCTGACAGAATCGCCCAAACAAGAAATCAGTCTTTCTGAGAGACTGAACGGGAATAGCATCCTTCACCGAGCGGGCGTATCTGTAATCAGGCTGCGAAGGGCCGATGTCCACCTTCCTTCACCATTGGGCAACCTCTGGTCGACGTTGTCCGGAACAAACTGCGGAAGCACGGTGGAATCGGCAAAAAATCATCAGACGTTCGAATAATATTCGTTCACGACGCCCATTCATCGCATGCGATGAAAGGGCTCCGGCAAGGATTACTTCACTGAAAACAAGCAATAAGTGTTTGTTAATTTCAGGTATAAAAAGGAAATTGAACTACGATCTTACAAATCGGTAAGATAGCAGTCATTACTTAGAAAGGCGTGAGACGATTTGGCATCATTGGCATTTATAAGATAGGGCATATCGACATATATCGCCTTATAAAACACAATGCCAGCGTCAAAACGCCCCCTTTTTTGAGATTATGTTGTTGACATAGGCAAAACCTATCTTTAAAGCGTCGCGATCCTCACCAAGGGA
The DNA here is from genome assembly GCF_001876935.1 of Asparagus officinalis. NCBI lineage: Eukaryota > Viridiplantae > Streptophyta > Magnoliopsida > Asparagales > Asparagaceae > Asparagus > Asparagus officinalis. The sequence goes on along the minus strand of NC_033798.1, from coordinate 43,592,436 downwards.
TCAAGGCGGCTTCCGAGTTGCCTCACCACTAGTCAGAACAACGTGGGGCGTAAAGGACAATTTTGCAAATTTTCCAGAAAAAGAGGGTTAATTGTAAAATCTTCTATCTTTTAAACGTCGTCCTCACCAAGAGAGAATCAAGGCTCTTCCCGATTGCCTCACCAAGGAAACAACGTGGCGTAAAAGGCCAATCTTGCAATTTTTAGAAAAAAGAGGCGTTAATTTGCTAAAATTTCAGAATATGCCAAAAAACTAGCCTCACCAGCATATGAAGCGCAAGCACGCCGTCAGCGACTGCCCAGCAGTGAAAACCTCTCGCAGCACTCGCACATTAATGACCTACAAATAAATCAAGAGGTCAGATCTAGAAAAAAATCCTCTTTTATTGCCAATTCTACCCCCTGAAAGATTAAGCCTCGACAGCAGCCAAATCATATCCTAACCCTCGCCATGCAATCCCACAAGTTCATAAAATTTAAATTGTAAGCCATAAAAAAATGCCTAAATTATGGATGGAGATATACCTGAGGGAAAGCTCGCAAGATCAATAAAAATTAGCATCTTGAAAAGTTTCGCAACCACCGCGCTCCAGGGCCTGAGAGAAATTCAAAAATGGCAACGTTTCGAGGATTACGCAGTCAAAGATCCAAAGGAATGCTATATCTAAGACGGATATCAGGTTTTTGAGGGAAAACGGATGCTCGAGGGAGAGAAAAGCAAAAAAGAGCCTAAGGCGGGGCGCGGGGGCGCCCCTAGAGATGAAGGAAAAGAAAAAAAAGAGAGAACCCTTTATAGGGTGAACGCGTTCTGAAACCGAACCGAACCGCGACCGGACTGGTTGTGACCGGAATCTTAAATTGAAGCTGAACGCAGCGTCGAAAACGACTTCAAGTCGATCGACGTTCAGTCCATCATTGCATCACTCCTCTCCTCATACGTTCGGAAGCAGTTGGAGGATTTTTGAGCCTAAGTTACTGCCTTTTTTTGGGTCATTATCAGACCAGTATCAGTTCATTTGGCATAGAAAGTACTCCAATAAGTATAATGAGTATAAACTGTCCCTAATTTGGTGAGAAGTTTTTGAGAGAGTATTTTTTCTAAAAATATTTGTTAAGGATAACTCAAGCAACACTAGCGCGGACAACGCGTTACAGATAGACCGACCGCCAACAATCGATGTCAGCTAAAGATTAGAAAGTCAGCGAATCGACTTCAAAGTTTAAAAATTCATAACGGTCAGACAATAAATCCAGCACCGAACTCTTACAGACATTCGACAAAGCACCGAATGCTTGAAGATTGAATGGAATCAAGAACGGAACATTCCAAAGTCCCCATTACGCCGACTGAAGCGTGGCACAATCATATCAAAAGTATTCCAGACTCTTATATAAAAGAACGAGACTGAAAATACTTTGGAGGGGATCTGTAGCCATATAAAATTGCTTATAGGTCCCTTAGCATAGCTCGACACAAACGCCACGAACCAACGAGCGACGAATCGCACGCAAGCAACGGAATAAATCATTCCGCTGTTCGCGTAATCAAAGCAAGTGTTGAAGATGTCAACGAGTGTTCCAAACCAAAGACAAACTCGGACGAATTCACGCATCGAATTCAAGATCAGTTCCGACTCGAACTCAGAAGCGGATTTACTGCCAAATCAGAAGCAGCGCGATGTACTGCCAAATCAGCATCAACAAAATCAGAATCTAAGTCCCCAACCGAATCACGGACAGAAGAAAATGGTACACCCGCAAAACGACGGGGAAAACAGCAACCCAGGGCTCGGCCAAAACCGAGGCCGCCTCCCCTAGGTGCCTCCGGCCAAGGCGAAGCCCCTCTGGGGTGCTCGCGCCCAAATGCCGAGCCACTTCAGCGGTGGCAGGCCTGCCGCAGCCACCCTGAGCGTGCTCAGTGGCGAAGCCACTTGAGGTGGCCGGCCCAGCCGAGCCACCTCAAGTGGCCCGGCGCTGCACTGGTGCCCAAGGCCACAGTGAGGTACGCCTATAATAGGCCCTTTGTTACATTTTAAAAGGTTTGGACTTTTGAGAGCCGAAACTCTGCTCGCCGATTGAGATTCGCCAGCTTTAGACTTTGAAGACTTGGACATCCAAGATCGATCCTCGCGCCGAGCATCCACGCTCACAAAAAGGCAGGAGTTCGGAGAGAGCGGGAAGAACAGATCTGGAATCTACACGAGCATCACACTCCGGCATCTAAGCTTGGTCTTAGATTCCCGAGATCCGAGTGATTATTCCTTAGTGAACTAATCCCTCATCGCCCCTATTATTCCCTTCGTGAATAATACCCGTTCAAATCGTGTAATCCGAACCGGATCTGATCCGCGTGCTGGTCCACGGATATAACCCCGGCCGTTGGCCAAAAACCACAAAAAGCGATTGACCGCAAAAAGGAGCTCGCGATTGTTCACAAGGAGAAAGTTGTTAATTTTTTTTATTCTTTGATTTCGCTTGTAACGGATCTAAAAAAGACCGGACTTTGTAACCACAAAAAGTTTGTTATTTTGAGCATCACAATGACATCAATGAAGAAAACGATTTTCCCCAGCGAACAGTGGTCCGCTGTCAACCTGCCGGCCTCTCCGTGCTCCTGGTTCGTGACCTGAAAGGGGGGGGAGGGACAACGAGCGTCAAAGCGCTAGCGAGTAACATTCCAACCAAACCCCAGGAAAGGCTCGCTTGGTATAAGAAAATACAGATAATTATATATAATAGATCTAAAATCATTGATCCTACTAAAGGGTTTTAGTATTTTAGAAATTTACAACTAGGAGCATAGGTACGTCGACGCGAAATATCCAAACAAGAAACCCTCGATGTATATACCTTGTATCTCAAATTCTAAATCTCTAAACCCAGACCCGAGCTTCTAGTTACGAAAACAATAATAAAAGGAATACAGCTAATCTCAGAGCAAAATACAAGTGCCATACCATAGCTAACATGAACATCATGTTATTACTTACATGAATATCATATCGAGATTTACATAAGTGCTATGACATAAACTCACATGAGTGACATGTCAGAAAATGATTAAGTGTCCGAAACATAGACTATATAAATTAAACGTCCAACTCATGGACTGAATATAACCGTTGTCCAACGCATGGACCGGATGTGACCGTTGTCCAACGCATGGACCGGATGTGACCGTTGTCCAACGCATGGACCGGATGTGACCGTTGTCCAACGCATGGACCGGATGGTAATGCATATCCAGCACGAGGATTAAAAATAGCTATGCATGTCCAACACGAGGACTAAGAGGTAATGCTTGGATTTTAGTCCAACACGAGAACTGTGAAATGGTGAAAATATCACTGGGATACATAGTGAAATCTACCTATATCAATTCACAGTCAAAACAGTGTATGAATCTATAATTGATACCCTCAGGTCTTCTATCATGCCTGGGTACATAGTAAGACCAAATAACAATGTCAGATAGTCCAGGAAATCACTCGAACCTGAACAAATATTCAAAAATGTACAAAACAGGGAAAATGCAACAGAGAGTGCTGCGGTCGACCGATCCGGTCGACCGAACTCTGGCAAGAGCCTGGCGATCGACCACTAGGCATCTCGGTCGACCGACTAGACGTCGCGGTCGACCGGATAATCGTCACGGTCGACCGAACAATCGTCGCGGTCGACCGAACAAACGCCGCGGTCGACCGAACAAACGCCACGGTCGACCGAACAAACTTGGCGAACTTGGCGGTCGACCGAAGCCCTAAAATGAGCTTAGCAGTCGACCGCTCCGGTCGACCGCCAAGCGGACAGAAACCCATATCTGAGTTTCTGTCAGCTTGAAACCTGAAACAAAATTCTTGTTAAACAAAATCTAACTTGTAGAGGTGTCATGAATCAGTAAAATCGCGAAAATAAATCTTTAAAACTTTGCCACCAAGATTCCATAAATGTTTAGACATGATTTACTCATCGTTAACAATAAAAACAGGGTTTTTACTCCTTTCCTAGGTATTTTCAGATCTAGATCTGTTAACAGAAAACGTTGGTGAGTTTTTTTTTTAAAAAAATAAAATCCCAAATCCATATTCTATGCCACAATACTCTATTAGCTATTCTAAAATACGAATTTGGCTCCATAAAAACCAATAAAAACTCAGTTCTTGACATGAAAACAAAAGGGGTGGGGGTTGGGCGAGAAATTACTCGCCTTGGGTGTTGACGAAAGCCCTAGATCTGTAGGAGGTTGATTCTCTACGCTGCCAATCCAAAATCTCGCTGAAAAATCCTCCAGATCTCCTCCTAAGCACCAAATCCAGCTAGGATTTGAGATCTGGGAGATGGGGGCTAGGGTTTTTTGAGCCTGAGGTGAAGAGAGGCTCTCCTGGGTTGAGTTGGTATAAATACCAACTCCCTAACCCGACCCGAAACCCAAAAGACCAAATCAAAACCGTAAAAGAAAACAAAACCTGACTCTCTGTACGCTGATCGGTCGACCGCACCGGTCGACCGCGTCGGTCGACCGCTCAGAACAAAAATGCCTTCTGTAGGCATTTCACCTGCTGGCCATTACCACTCGATTTCTCTCACTTGTAAATACCTGCTGGGTTCCCAAACATTGATAAAAACATTCATCTGATATATATATGTATATATTTATGATTATTCATCATAAGGGAATTATTTACTATTAATAATTCACATATATTTATTATAGAAATTTCCGGGGTTTTACATTAAAATGCATTAATTTTGCTTCCTGATAAATTTGGTTAATTATCATTTCTTCTAGTTTCTACTGTTAATGATGATGTTCGTTAGTTATGTGATGAGTTTTCAAGTGTAGTACAAATTTAATCAATTTAGGGAGATATTGTCAATTATATCCAGATCAAATAAAAATAGCCCACTAGATAGTGGAGAGTAAAGATTGCATTTGTCTACTAAAAGAACGGTGTAGGAGAAGGTAATCATACATTTTACTGCACCTTTATACCATCCAAAGACAATTAAATCAAATAAAACCAAATCATCACTCACCCTGTATCATACTCTGAAAACCACTAAGTTTAACATTGGCTACGTGTCAAATTAACAGGCCGAGACGTGTGACCAAAAGGCCCGACCGGGATATAAACACCGTTTGACCAACCAAGCCAACCTTTCTAGCTAACCAAGTCTGAGACAAAAGACGTCTTTAACTTAGAATCCATCAAATAAGTCCGAGTCTGAGGTGAAAGACACATAACAAGGAGGATATTAACATTACTCACAACAGAAGGAAACATGGCAAATGAGACAAAACAGGGACTGAAGGTATCGATTATTTTGCTGATTTAAAATTTGGAATATTTGTGTTCGGAAAATTCACTTTGTAGGCTCCTAAAAAGTTTCAAAATTACCCATAAGGAGCTCAAGGTTAATTGTTGACAAAGCCACGACAATATAGTTCATACAAAATCTGTCTTTGATGAGACTTTAAACATTAAGTATTAGGGAAAAATGCTTCCAGCCCCCAAAAGCCAAGTGAACGTGTTTCCCACCCCCAAGACTTGGTCAATAGGTGTTTTACCCCTAAAAATAAAGATTTTGTTCTCTGAGCCCCCAAAACACAAAACCCAAGACATTAAAACATGTGAAGACCATAATACCATTCTCTCTCTCTTTCTTTTTTTATTAAAATATGATGATGATTATTTTATTATTTCTCTCTCTCTCTCTCTCTCTCTTTATCATGATGTACCAAGAGGATCTTTAGATAGGTAACCCTAACAATTAAACCCGTAACCTTAACAATTAAACTCGTAACCTTAACAACAAATCCGTAACCTACACAATAAATCCACAACCTTAACAACAAACCCTTAACCTTAACAACCAACCCGTAACCTTAACAATCAACCCGTAACTTTAACAACCTCCCAATACAAACAACCAAAATAATAAAAAATAAAAATAATAAAATAATCATCATCAATCATTTCAACTATCCTCTTGGTACATCATGATAAAGAGAGAGAGAAAACAAAAATAATAAAATAATCCCCATCATATTTTAATAAAAAAAGAGAGAGAGAGGATTCATAACCTTAACAACAAACCCTTAACCTTAACAACCAACCCGTAACCTTAACAATCAACCCGTAACTTTAACAACCTCCCAAAACAAACAACCAAAATAATAAAAAACGAAAATAATAAAATAATCCCCATCAATCATTTCAACTATCCTCTTGGTACATCATGATAAAGAGAGAGAGAAAACAAAAATAATAAAATAATCCCCATCATATTTTAATAAAAAAAGAAAGAGAGAGAGAAGGGTATTATGGTCTTCACATGTTTTAATGTCTTGGGTTTTGTGTTTTGGGGGCTCAGAGAACAGATTCTTTATTTTTAGGGGTAAAACACCCATTGACCAAGTCCTGGGGGTGGGAAGCATGTTCACTTGGCTTTTGGGGGCTGGAAGCATTTTTCCCTAAGTATTATCATTATGCAGCTGCTCAGTCCCAATTCGAAATGCTAATTGTTGGGCGTAGAGTTACGCCAACCGTCGGACGTAGAGTTACGCCCATCGCCGCGGAAGCGATATTACCTGAGAGATAGCCCTGGCTTTTGTTGTCACAAAAGCACAAGTCAACCTCTATATTCTTGTTTCTCAAAGGAAACTAGAATGGATAGTGAAATTCTTATTTCTCAAAGGAAACAAGAATCGAAAGTGATATATTTCATCAAAGTAAAATATATACTCTTCCTCTCATTAGTTCTAAGACTGAAATGTCGAGGGAATGTACAAGTTATGACAACTCACAGTAAGACAATACAAACACGAGATTTACATGGTTCGACTAACTAGCCTACGTCCACAGGGGGGGTTTCACTATGAGGAGAATACCAAACTTTTTCAAGTTCTCTCTCAACTCACTCTTTCTTTTCTCTAAAAAAGAACTCCAATACAACCCACTTAGTATTTTTCCCCACATATATCTTTCTCCTCTCAACCTCCCTTCTATTTATAGCCAAGAGAGAGAGGGGTGTGCCCTGCCGGACAGCTCAAAAAATGAGCTCGGAAGAAGTCATAGGGGGGGAGGAGCATGGGACTGCATAGAGTATGGGCAAAGGAGGTACAAGAGCATGGCATCATGTCCTGTGTGTACAGGAGCATGCTGCTGGTAAAGCAGTGGAGTCTACAAGCAAAATGCTAATACATACAAAATCTACTTAATACTTCACATAAAAGACGAAAGGCAAGACATAGGACAAATAAAAATGAAGGAACCGTATAATTACACAAGCATCAATAGACAGTAACAATTATTGAGAACGGGAGAAGATGACAATCATAATTAACTAATATTTCCATACCCTGTAATACTGCGCAAACTTTAGAACTTAGCTACATATGATGAGCCATAGCCTAATAAATATACGTACACAAAGAAATATTGAAAAAGCAGCATTAGTCACAGTAATAGACTTCAAAACACATAGTACAGGAAAACTGGTGAACGAAGCAAGTTTCTTACTAATGGAAGAAGCAGAACAAGAATAGCATTACTATCTACAGGAGAATAACAAAATCGGAACCTATTAATATTACCAATTTTCAATTGCATAAATGTTTGCCCTGTAATTATGATTCTTTACATAAATTACACTGCTCCCAATTACAGAATTGCTGCACTAAACGGCTGAATTAGTTCAATAAACAATCCATCGTAAACATCCATAAAAAAGAATCTATACAAAATTGCTCCATGCATGAAGCTGAATCAATATAGCCCATCTCCTTCTACTCATGGCTCTGTTAGGTAAAACAATTGAAATTCCACCTGAGCATCAAAATCACTGGACAGAGGATAATTTTGCATAAGCTCCACACCCAAATCACCAAACTCGGCAAAATTAATGTAATTGGCTCCTCCATCACAATTTCTCACCTGCGGATTCACCGCGAAAATGTCCAGTCCAGAGTCTAGAAATGCTCCAAAATTGTGCTCTGGCACACTATCTTCCATCAACAAATATTTCCAGAGTGCAACCCTTTCTTTCTCCAAACTTTCATTCGAAACAATAATAGTCTTAGGCTCTGTTTGGTTTGAAGGGAAATAGAAGAAAGGAAAAGAAAGTGCAAAAGAAAGTAATTTTTCTTTGTTTGGTTTGGAAGAAAACGAGAAAGAAAATGAATCTTAAAATCACTGTAGAAAAACACCCATACACCCGGTTCTTTTTCCCTTTCCTCACTTGATCGGAGTGAAAATGAGAGAGAGGGAGAGAAACTCCCCTTCGATGCCTCCTTCAAAATTCCCGACTCCATCCTCTCTCTCTCTCGATCTCTCGATCTCAAATCTCCTTGAGCTCTCTCTCTCGTCGTTCTCTCGGATCTCTCTCCCTAGATCTCTCTCGGATCTCCTTCATCCTCGCCGCCGTCGATATCGTCCGCGATCTCACAGGCTCCGATGAAGGCCTCCGCCCTCTCTCCTCCCGCTCCGACCGCCTCCTGCCCCCCCTCTCTCGCCTCCTCCGAGATCCAGCAGAGCTCTCCGCTCCCGCGGCCGAAGCTCTGATCAATCTCTCCCAGGATCATGGGATTGCGGAGTGTAAGGACCATGAATTTTTGATACTAGTTAAATAATTTTCTGGTATTTTAAATATTAAATTATTATTTTAAAAAGAGTATTTATATTTATTCAATTTTCTAGAATATACTATGATTTAAAAATTCAATTTTTATATTTATTTTAATGGTTTTGATGAATAATTTTAAGTTATTATTTGGTCATTATTAATAATCTTGTTGTTATTGATGTAAATATGATCTTAGTACATTAGTATATATATTTATATCTGGTTGTATTTATTTTGTTAAATATTATTATTTGTTTAATTATTATTGCCATAGTTATTCTTATATATAAGGTAATATATCTCCATACCCTTTTCCCCTCTCTCTCTCTCTCCATTATTCCCTCTTAGGCCTCGTTTGGTACGCGGGAATGGGGTGGAATGGAATGATCATTCTCACTTCTCATTCCTTTCTACCAAACACACCCTCTTTTTTGAAGTTAGAATGCTCATTCCCACTTCTCATCAATTCCCACTTTACGTGGGAATGAGTATTCCCAATGAAGTGATAGGGAATGAGCATTCTCACTTAAGTGGGAATCAATAAAATATACAATTTTAAAATACGTTCATTCTCATTTTATTTTATAAATTACACCCAAACATGAGAATGGGAATGACCATTCCATTCTCACATTCATTTCATTCCATTCCTTCTTCCATTCCATTCTCATTTGAGTCCATTCCCACGTACCAAACGAGGCGTTATTATCTCCCTAAACTTTCCTTCCTAACACGTGCATTTTCTCCCCCCCCTAAACGTGTGCAAAATTCAATCAGGTTTTCAATCAACAACCACAATTCTCTCTCTTCCATATTTACTCATTCTTTTTTTATCTCCCATAATTTCTCTCACATTTCCTCTATCTCCCCTTCCATAAACACATTATTTCCTTCTTTTCTCCCCAATTCCCGTACTCCCATTTTATCTCTCCTCCATTTCCCACAAAAACTCACACAGCTCACTCGTTCTCTCTCCTCCATTTCCCAAAAACTCAGGCCATCTCCTCCCTCTCTCCTCGTGCTCTCTTCAAACCCAAGAAACCCGTACCGCTGCCCAAAACCTCCGCCCAAGCCGCTCCGACCCCCGCCATCAGATCCACCACCGCCTTCTCCGGCGAGCCCCAGCGCCGTCAGCGAACGCCTCCAGCCCCGCACCCTGCATTCCATCACCTCCTCTCCATCTTCTTTGCCACCTTCAAACAACCCAGATTCGAGCTCCTCCACCCCTGCCACCTCGCCGTCTTCCACCTCCGACGACGCCAACGCCGAACCCCTAGATCCGCTCCGTCAACCCTCCAAGGTTCGCTGCCCAAACCACCGCACCTCCCTGAGCTCCGACAATCCTCAGTCGCTCGCCGTCAACCACCCTCAGCCCCGTCGACCGCCCTTAGCCCCATGCCTCCGGCGAACCCTCTAGACGGCAAGCATTTTTTTTTCTTGCTTTTGTTAAATTGGTTCTCAATATTATTATTATGCAAGCATCCTCTTCCTTGATTATTATCATCATTATTTGGGTTTTTATTTCATGCAAGCATTTTTTTTTTTCTTATCAGATTCCTATTAGATATATTTATGTATCACAGGGCAAGCGAGGCAGTTTAGCAATGTAAGCATACACACTTATCCATATAAAGTTGTGAACATTTTAATATAGCTAGTGATCATAGACTAACACATATATTTTTTTTAGTGGTTGTGAACATTTTAATATAGCTAGTGATCATAGACTAACACATATATTTTTTTTAGTGTGGTCATATAACAATTTGTATATAGATGTTAGCAGCAATAAGGTTACACACATATTAGAAAATCATAAGCAGATATGTAGACATGAAGGCATATCATACAATTCACTATTTCAAATGGATTAGTAGAGGTCAGCAATAGGATTTGTAGTATCTTAGAGTGAGACAACATGTTTCATATCATAGCAGCAAACTGTTAGTGGTCAGATGGTAGTAGCTAGGTTAAAGTACGTACATGTGCAATGTGTGTAACATGTGATATTCAGGGATCTTATTTACTAATAGTATGTAGTGTTGACAAAGTGTGTATGGTGAATAGATACATTCAAGTTAGCATTTTTAAAGAAATACATGTATATGGTAGCACGTATCGGTTGGTTGATACAAGAGTAATATTAAATAATAGGCATGATTAGATTATTGTGTCTGACATACATGACTTTATGGAAATTTGTTGTTGATCACCTAGTTGTCATCTAATAGGTGAGACTGTGCATGAAGACGACTCCTGTTAAAAATATGATTTTTAAGCGTGCTTTCAAAGCATGGCTATACCCTCGACATCGATATCCCGATGTGAGGAGTACCCTCGATATCGATATCCCGATATGAGATTTTTCCTTGGCTATTACTATTATAGCATCGAGTAGACGATGCATCCTTCTTGATTGGACATGTTCTGAGTCACGGTTATTTTCATATTTTTACAGAAGTTGTTCCACGGTAACTCTGTGGTTAGTGCATAACATTTCATGCACAGTCATTTAAAAGTTAATCGACAAACATGGGGTTTATAAAGGGGAATTAGATGAAGAATATAACATGTATATAAACGGGCATATGCGCATTCATGATATCCTGAGTTATATACATACATGGGCCAAAGAGCCAATTCCTGACTTGAAGCCGTGTTCCCGGGACGGTTTACGGGGAACCGATTTATATACATGAAAATATTCTTCTCTAATTCAAATAACATATAAAAAAAATAAGAATAATGTGTTTTATGCTTTGTGATAGATTTGGCATGCACGGTATGGACCTGGATGAAGTATGGGAAGTATGGGTGTTGTATATTGATATTGTTGTGTATAGAATTTTGGGAGTTAATATTTAGAGATTTACAATTTGAAATATATGGTATATATGAGGGTTTCCTTGTTTGGATTATTCCCTCAACGTACTCATCTCTCATATTGTGGGTTTCTAAATCTTACCTCCTTTTAGTATAGGGTATAAGATGTATGCTTTAGGGTAGACCTTGTTGATATACATGTTTAGAAATTTTCTTTATCATCGTTAACTGAACTTCCATCTTATTTTGATTTATAAGAGTAGCATTTTCTTTTATCACTAAAAATTTGGAATTCATCTTTTCTTTATATCTACCACTTATACTTACACGATCACAATTTCCTCATTTTACATGCTTGCTGGGAGTTTTCTGACTCCCCTGGGGTTTGCATGCCCCAGACTTGGGAATTGTTCTTTCTTCGCAGGACCAAAGGAACTTTAAGGATTAAGACCAGCGACAGTGATCACCTTCTCTCTCTTCACTCTCTCAGCTTCAGTTATGGAGTCTTTCTTGTAATCACTTGTGATACTCTAGACTAAGATGTATTTTTTCCTCTTTCCTACTTTAAAGAGTTGTGTACATGTAAGAGAAATTTGTCTTTTTCAGAGTTTCTTTATCTATCTAGTTCCCTTGCTATTTTAGTTACATGCTCTATGTAGTAGTTCTTTTGGTAATATATCTGTATACAGGATGATCCAGAGGCGTGAATGTAACCGTATGGTTGCATTGCCGGCCGAGTCACGCTCCAAATTATCACGTTTTGGACCCGGGGCGTGGCAAGGTTTTAGTGGTATCAGAGCCTAGGTTTAGAAATTGTTGTCTCATCCTGTATACAAACACAAATTAAGATTAGACCAAAAATATGGAGCATGTATAGTATAGGTTCTTTCCTTTCCAGAAATACATCCTTTGACTCCTAATATCCTTATTCTTTGTCCTAATCTTGACCAATCTCCTTTAGGTGATCACTATGACTCCAAAATGTCGACCCCCTACTCCAGTTGTCCCTCGAGTATTTGGAATTTAATTTTTGAGGACATGATCTTGGGATTGAGGAAATATGAATAAGATGTTATTTAAAACTAAGTTAGAGGATCAAGAGGGAAAAAAAAGTTCAGAATGTGGATTTGATGTTGAGTGAGTTGAGAAGATACCTTCATATTATATCAAGATTAAGGTGATAAATAAGGTGGGTGAAAAAGAAACATATTCGAGATATCAAAATATTAGTTTGAAATTTTAATGATTGAGATATGCAAAGACCTGAAAAGAGGTTTGCTAGGACATGAGATGAAATAAAGATTTACTAAAGCTAAGAAGAGAGCTATAATGATATGAAATTTTATAACGATATTGATTTCCGATCTGAATTATTTGATGATTGAAGATGCATGGACATATATATAGATCAACTTAGAAGATATTTGGTGAAATTTATGATAGTGACCATTGAGAATTTGTGAGCAGCGATGGAGGATTTATATAAAAATTTGTGCTTCATCTGAATTTATATGATTAGTATAAAATCTTTAGAGATGAGTTTAACCTTAATATTAGTAGAGCAGCACAACAGAAGGATGACATCTAGAATGATATAAATTTTGAAGAGAGGTATACACTATATTTGGACTATGTTCGAAGTTAAGATGAGCGATATATAATTGATTTGAGGCATCTTGAATTTGAATATGACTTTTTAGCATTAAGATATGCATGGATCAACTAAGAGGTTGTACTGGGACAATGAAGGAATAACGATTCTACAAAATTTGAGATGGGGCGTTGAGAATGTGATATTAGGCCAGGTTAGATAACTGGACTCTCATCCTGTACATAACTATTCTGGACTCTCATCATGTACATAACTATTGGATCTTTTAAAATAGGAATAGGAGTCTGAGCATGTATAATATTAGGGTCGTTCCCTCTTGCAATATCTTTTTGCGCTTACTCCTTTGATTCCGCATCCAAATTCATTTCTATCTTAACAGTTAAGTCCTTTTTCCTTCTCAAGCCAAGTGTATACAGACTTAGTCAATGTGCATAGATAGGTTTTTTTAGACTAGCCCCAAGCTTCATAAGTTAAGCTAGCATGAAAGTTTATCCAACCACTAGCCCTCGCATTAGTAGCCACTACAAGTTCATAGCTGCCTGTTTGGATGAAGTTATCTCAGCCAACGGATCATCTAAATTTTAACCATTTAGCTCCAGCTAGTTCATGCGAATGAACTTGGATGTTCTTTATGTGCTAACCAATCAGGATATTAGTAGACTTGAAAACTTTTCAGTTTCCTCCAGCTAGACCAGTATTTTAGCACTGTTAAGTCAGGTGAGAGGAATGTTTTTAAGCTTAACTCGGTGTAGATATGCATGTAAGGCAAATCCATCTTGAGACGTATGTGCAATTGATTATCTAGGTTATAAATTCCTGAATAGTGGCTTCGCTGCTGATAATGACTGCATTGGTATCCAAGAATGAGAAACAGATGGATGCATGTTTGAGGGTATATATTTGCGAAACTTGATTTTGCTGAGGATAACAGGCGCATATAAAGCTTTAAGCTACTTGACTTGAAAGATTATTAATATGACTATGTACTCCATCAGTATATGATCGAGATAATACATGATGCTTGATATCTAGAAAGATATATAATACTTGAGAAAGCGCCCACCGCAAACCATGATTCCAACCACATTGTTTTATAAGTTTAAGAAAAAAAAAAACTTCATGAAAAAGTCTCAGGCTAAGGATCTACCAGTTTTATATTAGTTATCGAATTACTATAGTTATAATGTTTATTGATGCCATGTGTTGAATGATCAAAGCGAGTACTTCAAGAACACCATGTAAACATTGATATGGATACATGTTTTTAGTGAGAGGGGGCCTCGTGATTCTTCCTCCATGGATTGTGATTCGGTGGTGGTCCTAAGGAAAAAACAAAGCAAGAGAATGACGATCCTTAGGACCAACACTTGGGAAAAGAATTCGTTTACATGTTATCACGTCTTGAAATTATCTCGCCAGGGGATTCATAACTATGGAGAGTCATTCCAATAACCTTTATAGCTAATGGGTATGAGATATATAGCCGAGACAATGCTAGATTGGCTACCACATCTATTTATTTCTGGTAGAGCTTTTGCTTCTCGTGGCTTGGAATTAAATTCGAGGACCGAATTTGATTTGAAAGGGGGGGTAGAAATGCTAAGGACCGGCAATGAATTTTTTGATACTAGCTTAAATAATTTTCTGTGTATTTGTAAATATTAAATATTATTTTAAAAAGAGTATTTATATTTATTCAATTTTCCTAGAATATACTATGATTTAAAAATTCAATTTTAATATTTATTTAAATGGTTTTGATAGAAATAATTTTAAGTTATATTTGGTCATTAATTAATAATCTTGTTGTTATTGATGTAAATAATGTCTTAGTAACATTAGTATATATTATTTATATCTTGGTTGTCATTTATTTTTGTTAAATATTATTATTTGTTTAACTTATTATTGCGCCATATTATTCTTATATATAAGGTATATATCTCCATACGCCTTTTCCCCTCTCTCTCTCTCCATTATGTCCCTCTTAATTATCATCCCTAAACTTTCGCTTTCCTAACACGTGCATTTTCTCTCCCCCCTAAACATGTGCAATTTCAATCAGGTTTTCAATCAACAAACCACAATTCTCCTCTCTTCCATATTTTACTCATTCTTTTTTTTATCCCGATAATTTTCTTCAAACATTTCCTCTTATCTCCCCTTCATAAAACACATTATCCTTCTTTTTCACCCAATTCCCGTACTTCGCCATTTTACTCTCTCTCCTCCATTTCCCGACAAAAACTCACAAGCCTCACTCGTTCCTCTCCTCCATTTCCAAACTCATAGCGCCATTCTCCTGCCCTCCCTCCTCCTCGTGCTCTCTCAAAACCAAGATAAACCCTACCGCGCCCAAAAACCTCCGCCCCAAGCCGCTCCGCACCCCCGCCATCAGATCGCACACACCACCAGCCTTCTCCAGGCGAGCCCCCACGCACGTCATCGTAACGCCTCCAGGCCCGCACCCCTGCATTTCCATCACCTCCTCTCCATCTTCTTCGCCAACTTCAAACAACCAGATTCGAGCTCACCTCCACCCTGGCCACCTCGCCGTCTTCACGCCTCCGACGACGCCAACGCGCAAACGCCTAGATCACGCTCCGTCAACCCTCCAAGGCTTCGCCTGCCCAAACCACCGCACCTCCCTGCAGCTCCGACAATCCTCAGCGCTCGCCGCTCACTCACCCTCAGCCCCCGTCGACCGCCCTTAGCCCCATGTGCCTCCGGCGCAACCCTCTAGACGCAAGCAATTTTTTCTTGCTTTTGTTAAATTGGTTCTCAATATATTATTGATGGCAAGCATCCTCTTCCTTGCATTATTATCATTCATTATTTGGGTTTTTCCTTCATGCAAGCATTTTTTCTTAATCAGATTCCTATTAGATATATTATTGTTCAATCACAGGGGCAGGCGAGGCCAGTTTAGCCAATGTAAGCCAATACACACTTATCCATATAAAGTTTCCTCGTGAACAATTTAGATACTAGTGATCATAGGACTAACACATATTTTATTTTTTTTTAGTGATCGGGTCATTTATAACAATTTGTATATAGAGTTAGCAGCCGCGCCAATAAGTGTTACACACATATTAGAAAATCATAAGCAGATATGTAGGGACATGAAGGCATATGCAACAATTTCACTATTTCAAATGATTAGT
The DNA here is from genome assembly GCF_001876935.1 of Asparagus officinalis. NCBI lineage: Eukaryota > Viridiplantae > Streptophyta > Magnoliopsida > Asparagales > Asparagaceae > Asparagus > Asparagus officinalis. The sequence continues at coordinate 43,576,210 of NC_033798.1, read as the reverse complement.
AGAGCCGGTCGAGCAATAGGATTTGTAGTATCTTAGCAGTGAGACAACATGTTTCCATATCATAGAAAAACCCAGCCAAACTGTTAGTGCGTCAGATGGCGTAGTAGCTAGCGCTTAAAGTACGTACATGTGCATAGTGGTGGTAACATGTGATATTCAGGCATCTTATTTACTAAATAGTTATGTCAGTGTGGACAAGTTGTGTATGTGTGACATAGATACATTCAAGTTAGCATTTTTAAAGGAAATACACTGTATATTGGTAGCCACGTATCGGATTGGTTGATACAAGAGTAATATAAATCAATTAGCATGATTATGATTATTGCTGTCTGACAATACATGACTTTATCGGAAATTTGTTGTTGAATCACGCTAAGTTGTCATCTAAATTAGTCGTTGAGACTGTGCATGAAGCACGACTCATGCTTAAAAATATGATTTTTAAGCGTGCTTTCGAACAAAGCCATGGCCTATAACCCTCGCACATCGATATTCCCGATGTGAGGATGTACCCTCGATATCGATATCCACGCATATGAGATTTTTTTTGGCTATTACTATTATTAGCCATCAAAGTAGACGATGCATCCTTCTTGATTGGACATGTTCTGTGTCGACGGTTATTTTCATAATTTTTACACGAAGTTGCTTCCACTGGTAACTCTGCTGGTTAGTGCATAACATTTCCATGCACAGTCAATTTAAAAGTTATACGACAAACATAGGCGTTATAAAGCTGGGCGAATTAGATGAAAGAATATAACATGTATATAAACGGGCATTTCATGCTGCATCATGATATCCTGCAGTTATATACATACATGCGGCCAAAGATGCCAATTCCTGACTGAAGCCGTGTTCCCGGACGGTATTACTGGGGAACCGATTTACTATACATGAAAATATTCTTCTCTAATTTCAAATAACATGCCTAAAATTAAGAATAAATGCTGTTTTTTTTATAGCTTTGTGATTAGAATTTTTCGCGCATGCCCACGGTATAGCGACCTGGATGAAAAACATGGTGATGCATATTTTGATATCTCTTTGTGTATAAGAAATTTGGCGCAGTAAATATTTATCAGATTTACAACTTTGGAGCATATATGCGTAATACGAGGAATTTCCTTGTTTGGATTATTCGCTCCACGTACTTCATGGAAAAATTAATTTATCTCATATTGTTGGCGTTTCTAAATCTTACTCCTTTTAGTATAGGGTATAAAGATGTTATGCTTGTAGGGATAGAACTTTTTGATATACATGTTTAGGAATTTTTCTTATCATCTTTAATTGACTGTTATCATTCTATATTTTGATCTATAAGCAGCCTAGCATTTTCTTTTATTCACTGAAACTTTAGAATTCTATCTTTTCTTATATCTACCACTTATACTTACACTGTGCCATTAATTTCCTCATTTTACATGCTTGCTGGGAGTTTTCTGACTCCTCTGGGGTTTGCATGCCCCAGACTTGGAAATTGTTATTTTTTCGCAGGACCCAGAGTACTTTAAGGATTAAGACCAGCAACAATGATCACCTTTTCTCTCTCAGCTTCAGTTATGAAGTCTTTCTTGTAATCACTTGTGGTACTCCAAACTAAGATGTATTTTTTTCCTCTTTCCTATTTGAATGGTTGTGGACATGTAAGAGAACTTGTTTTTCAGAGTTTCTTTATCTATCTAGGTCCTTTGTTACTGTAGTTACATGCTCTATGTAGTAGTTCTTTTAGCAATATATCTGTATACAGGATGATCCAGAGGCGTGAATGTAACCGTATGGTTGCATTGCCGACTGTGTCACGCTCTAAATTATCATGTTTTGGACCCGGGGCGTGACACGGAGGAGCTTGTGTCCATTAGAACCGTGAGTACTGCTATGGATGTGATGTATAAGGTTGGAGATCGTAAAGTTGTGAGGTTGATGGTGATGCTGTTGGCCAATTTGACTCAATTGGATTCTGGAGCTAGGTCTCTTCTTCATGTACATTTGATCTTGAAGTTTCGTGAATTTATTGAATTTATGTTTGTTTGTAGAATATACTTGATCAAGTTTATGAGAAAATTCAATTTCTCACAAGTCCTTCTTAAATTTTCTCTCGTTTTGAGCAGTTTTATGGAGTGAAAAATGTATGTTTTCTAGCTTTGTATCATCAATTATTTTCCTTCCTTGAGGAAAAATTGAAAATTGGATGTTTTTGGTTGACTAATTTGTTGATTTCTTTGACTTTTTAAAGGGTTTTGGGCGTGTATTGATGAAGCTAGTTCTGTAATATTGAGAAGAAGAGGGTTTTGGGATGAATAGTGCTTTCAGCGAGCATATACTGGCGGATAAGCTCTCGAAGCTCAATAGCACTCAGCAATGTATTGAAAGTATCCTTTTCTTGATGAATTTTCTACTAGTTTTAATTTTCTCATATGTGTATGTTTCACAAAACTGATAAAACAGTTACCTACCTGCTCTTAGGTAAGTAAGCATCTAGTGTTTCGCTGCAAGTCAATTATTTCCCATTGTAGTGGGGAGCCTTACCTGACTAGCACATTTACCTTGAAAAAAAAATACTAACTCTTGATTTTACCTATTGCTTAATATTTTTAGGTTAATATTTGGGAAGAAAGAAGAGTTTTTGGATCTCGTGCACAAGGCCTTAAGGATCTAATGCTTGGTTCTGAACCTCTCCCTGCATTGGAATTGAATAAAAAGTGTTCACGTTCTGGTTCTGTAAAGATCATGAGAAGAGATTCGCGTTCTATAAAAACAGTATGAATTCAATCTTCAATTTTTCCTTTCTGCTTAGTATTTGTTGAGCTCTCACTCAGGCTTGAAGAAAGTGCTTGATCAATGTTTCTCAACTTAAACCAGAAATTGTCTATTGGAGGAACAGCTGAAAAGATCGTCTTTGCACTTCATACCGTGCTGAGCAAACACCCAGACGAGGATACAGACCTGGAAAAGTGCAAGAATGCAGTGCGTCGTCTAGAAAAGATGGAGAAGGATGTTGAAGTAGCTTGTGCTCGAGGTAGCAAGAATATTTTACTATTGTCTAGGATTGTTAAAATCTATCTGGTATCTATGAATATTTTACTAGGTAGCAAGAATATTTTACTATTGTCTAGGATTGTTAAAATCTATCTGGTATCTATGAATATTTTACTGTAGTGCTAGGAGGTAATTTCATCTGGGATGAAAGGGATTCTGAATTCGTAGAGGTAATTTACATCGCCATTTTCATCTTCTAGTAGAACAGAAATATGCATGCTTCTGTCTTGTGAAGTTAACCGATTTGGAGTGAATAATTGATTAGTTTGTTTTAATCCTAATAGATTAGATAAGTCAGATGAGATATTATCATTGTAAGCATTTCAGTATTGACACGTCTTTGTTTTTGTAAGTTTCTGGTTGAACTTGGTCGTGATTTTTCTATACGTGTTTATCTTCATTTCTGACATCTGATATGCCTTGTTATACGTTTCTTCTATCAGGCCCTCTGTAATAATACATAAAATGAAGAATAAAGATGCGAAACCAGGGACTTCCCCAAATAAAAGTTCCAGGGCAGTCCCCATGGCTTTGATGTTTGTTGTACTGTGTGGATTTTCATTCTATCTTGGAGGAATTTTTTGCTCCAAGAAGAACAGATTCTCGAAAAGATACCGCTTTGTCCCCTCTTCAAGTCAAGCCTATAGCATTTCTAGAATGTGGCATCGATTATCAAGATTATACACCGTGCACAGACCCTAAGGTACTTCCAGTACTGCTCATTTTAGATTGCATTTCTTTGTGCATGAAAATGACATCATCCCTAGTGGGTTTTATAATACGAGTACATAGCCAGAAGCTAGTTGGCAGAAAAATATTTAACTGACCTAATGTATTGTTGCCCCATTCTCGTGCCTATTTTGAAGAAGGAATTCGGTGTCATGCTGCATGTTCGCTCTTTGTTATACATTCTACCCCATATATAAAATGCACTGCAGTAGCGAACATGGAAATCTTTTTAGTAATTTCTAAATTAGGGGCCATATCATTTTAATAGATAAATCAAAGTTTCATTTGTTCAAACACAGTGATATGCAGAATTGCATTCATATGCAGTACAGCATTTTATTTTCCATGTTTTATGACCATGGCAAGGAAAACATTGATTTCAAAGACAATGATCTGCTTAGAGCTTATGTAGTTTCTCGATTTTTCTTGACAAAATATCGCCAATTCTGCCAGTATACGGAAGATTTAACTTATTAATTTGGCAGAGATGGAGAAAGTATGGAAATTACAGACTTAGTTTTATGGAGCGCCATTGCCCACCAATGTCTGAAAGGAAAAAATGTTTGGTGCCTCCTCCAGATGGGTACAAGCCACCTATCAGATGGCCTAAGAGTAGAGATCAGTGTTGGTACAGGTACTTATTTTCCTTTTTTTTCTCTTATTTTTTTCTCTTAATTACTCGTATGTTACTCATTTTCAACTTGCTGATTGATATCCTTGACCGCTTGATGTTGAGCTGAGAAATACAAGGAAGATGATGTTCAGGACAGCGACCTTCTTCCAATCATCCTTGATGTACAAATAGTTGAGATATGATCTCTAAGTGTAAAGCTTCGTGTGGGACATCGATACTTTCACCTTGCCTGAGGTGGCGGGATCGGCTATGAACCATCATTACGCATTTTCAGGTTCCTACTGGCCCTAGTTGAATCCCCTCGGCTAGTATTTTTAGAGTCTGAAAGCAAGTGTGAGCTTTTTCCCCCTATGTCCACTACATAGCTGAAGCTTATCTTCACCTGGATTGTACAGCAACTTGCTGAGCTGTGTCTTGTTTGCATCTTGTTTGTATCCTTCAAACCCAAGCTACAGCTTTTTTAGGTAGAGAACTAGAGCATCTCATATACTTCCCTGGAATCTGATTGAGGATCATCTCCCTTCAAGATCTCGTATGAGTTCTTTTGTTGCCTCTCGTCTGTGATCAGTATGAGTTGGACCTTCGATTTATAACGGCCCATTTTGACCTGATAAATAAAAGATGATGAAATCTAGTATATACCGTATTTCTAACGTAAGGAATGGGCAAGGAACCATATAAAGCTAACAATAAAAACTAAAGACTAGATAGTAGATATTAAGCTAGATAGCTAGTAAATAAAGGTCAGGGAACAGATTAACAGAAGAAGAAGGGGAAAAAACCATCACCACTAAGCATGAGCGAAACCTATGAAAAATTGTATCTTTTTATGAGAATTAACATAAAGATAATTCATCAGTCTTGATTCAACAACCAGCACAATATTATTCAAATTTTAACTATTAGTGAAATTATTTGATATCCTATTCTCTTTTTTTTTTTTTGGTCAATGAAAATTTTTATTCATTACCAATGAAAGAAATGTATATACATCAAGATCTCATAGTAAATGAGAGATCAAACTGAATACATTGGTTACAGTAACTTTAAGTACTCTTCAAGAACTGACAGGTTTCACAAATCTTGCAACCAGTCCCGATACTCCTCCTGGAATTGTGAATTGAGAACAACAGATAGCATGTCCATCTTAATTCTCTTAATCACTTGATCAGCAGTTCTTTGTTCCTGTTGGAAGATTCTGAGATTTCTCTCATACCAGATGTTGTAGATAGCAGCCGTCAATGCCATTCTTTTGATTCCCTGTTTGAATCCTTTTCCTCTTAACTTTGTACAAAACCATTCCAAGATATGATCCCATTCGCACGATTTCCAGGAAAAATGAAGCCAACACATTATGCCATTCCAGACCTCAGAAGAATAAGCACAGGAAAAGAAAAGATGGTTCCTGTCTTCCAACACAGCTCCTGAGCATAAGCAGCAAGAACCGATATTTGTTAACCCCCTCTTCATTAGTCTGTCTTTAGTAAGCAATTTGTTCAAAACAGCAAGCCAACTAATAAATGAATGTTTAGGATAGCACAATTGATCCCAAACAGTATTATGCCATGGCACTTGCTGAGAGATTGGTAACAACTCATGGTATAAGACTGAGATTTGAAATTTAGTGTTCCTGTAGCAAGTATTCAGCAATTGTAACAGATTATTGATCCCACCACAAGAAAGAGCAGCTCTATCTCTTGCTTTGATCATTTGCTTCCACATCCAGGAGTCACTATTTTTAGCAATCACATGCCATATTGTAACAGATTATTGATATCCTATTCTCATTACAAAAAGAAAGCTTCCAAATTCAAATTCCAGCAACCCAAAAGAGAAAACCCAAAGATGCCATTTTAGCCTTTAGAGTTTAAAAACTTCTTGAATCGTTTAATCTTTTACTCAAATTACAGAAAAGAAAAACACCCAAAGTCTATGATGAGAAAACAAACGGAAACCCTAATTTTAGGGTTTAAGGTTGAAATCTCTATGAACTATTCGATCTTTTGCTCAAATTAGAGCAAACAAAAAGCGCCCAATTTATAATTCCGCAAGCCCAAAAGAGAACTACAAATGAAAACCCCAATTCGAAGGAAAAGCAGTCATTTTGTTAGCCGATAAAGGAAAAAAACAATCTTTAGGAAAAGAAAAAGGAGGAGTTAGCTAATTAATCAATCGATCAAACTAAACTCTCGGAAGCAAATTGAAATCATTAAAGAAAAAGAAAGGAAAATTGTACCGTACTTAGGGCATCTCTAACTCATCGCACCAAAATGGTGTAAATTTTACACCAAAATGGTGTAAAAGTCACATCTAACGGTAATTCATCTCCAACCCATTGCACTATTTTTTTGCACAAAAAAAGAATATTCTCGGTATATTCTTTTTTATCTACTTTTATATTCTTATTTTTTATTCCCTATACTTTTAACTATTTTAACAATTAACCCCACATATCAAATTTTATTTTTTTCACATATTTTTCAAACAAAATGATTTATTATTTAAAAATTAAACTAATAAATCAATAAAATATTATTTTATTAATTAAAATAACTTAATTGCTAAAATATTATATTTTTATTATTGATATTGCCAAAATATTACATTTAAGAATACAACTAAAAATAAAATACAAGAAAATAATTAAACATTAACAACAATGTAAAAATTACAAATTTAATATGCACTTAACTATCTGAAATAGTGTATTCCTCCCATAAATGATTTATCAATGCATTACGAAGCGCAATATGGGCATCTTTATCCTTGATTTGTCTGTACCTCCCATAAATGATTTATCAATGCATTACGAAGCGCAATATGGGCATCTTTATCCTTGATTTGTCTGTAGCGTGCAATAAATTGAGTAAATCTTATAGTTTCATCTGCTACAATATCAACTTCTTATGTTGGTGCTTCCCTCACTTCTTGAATTAGTGCATAAAGGTCACGTTCATCCTCGATTATCATATTGTGCATAATAATGCATGTAGTCATTATGTGATGTAATACATGTTTTTTCAAAAACGTGCTAATCCTGCCACAATTGCAAATCGTGATTGGAGAACTCTGAACGTACGTTTTACATCTTTTCTACATACTTCCTGTTTCATGGTAAAATATTTTTTTCTTCCTACCTTGTGGCTGTTGGATTGTTTGTACAATAGTAGCCCATTTTGGATATATACCATCAGCTAAATAATAACCCATATTATACTCTTTTCTTTGAATAACATAGTGAGCGGGAGGAGCAATACATTGAGCCAAATTAGAGAAAAGATTATATGACTCTAGCACATTGATATCATTATTGGTGCCTGACATACCAAAATAATTTATTTTTATTTTTAATGTCTTTTAAATTTTAGCATTATTTTTATTTTTAAAAAATAATTTATTTTGTCCAAATTATACAATTGGGGTAAAATTATAACATTTAGGGAAAAATATTTTAAGGCCCTAAAATAAAAAATCTGTTGTGACTAGGCCCCTCGTATTATTTTTTGGGTGACAAAGCCCTTAATACATAAAGTATTTATGTTTCAGCCCCTATTTACCTTTCCAACACACCATAGTGAGAATTTTTTTTCAAATTTCAAAATTATCCTTAACTCATTACCCAAAAAATGCCAGTCCCCCCTCTCTTTCTTTCCTCTCTTCTCAGGCTCAAACCTCAGCGAAATTGGGCGGAGGCAGCGACGAGAAGAAACTGCCACCGTCGGTGAACGTGTGAGGAGGAAGCTCCTCTTCTTGCCACTGTCGGTGAACATCTTGCGAGCAGAGTCGGTCCTGGGTTTTCTAAGGCCAAGGGCAAATTTTATTAAGTGTGCCTCTTTATACAAATTAAACAAACAAATAACCCGATCCGTCCCCTCTACCCCCTATGCGGCCCGTCCCGACCCACGTCAGCATCCTCCTACACCTCAACGATGGCCGATTCCGAGGATCATCCAGTCACGGCGAGGTCGGCGGCGGTGGCGGCGAGGGTTTTTGAGCGGTGGGGGGAGGCGATGGGGATAAGAAGAGGGAAGGCGAGGCGGTGTGCTGAAGGTGTTCTGGATTAAGATATGTTTATTTTGGTTAATATTTTTAGTTTGAGAAATTAAAATGATGGTCAATCTTATGTATTGCAATAAAAAAAGAACAGTCTGATTATAACTTACCCAGTTGAACTCTATGCGGAGAAGGTTAACAACAGGGGTCTATGTGCTATTGCTCAGGCTGAATCTCTTCGATACAAGCTCCTTGGAGGACTTGCTGTTAGGAGGTACAATTTTCTAATCATTATAGGTGCAATAGACTAACTTGAGGATTTTGTTTGTTGCTTGTTTTGTTTGTTTTAGAATATAACTCGAGAATCATGTCATATTGAAGTAGCAGAAATCAGATTTCGTCATGCAAATGTAATTTTAGCTTACAGAAAATGGCTTTTCTTTCATTGAATTAGTTTGTTGCTTAATGTCATCTCTCACTGATGTTTGTTCCCTCGTACTGGCACTTTGTTCCTAGGTGACTAGATTATGGCTTACCCTTCGAAGCATTAATATGCAGTATGTGTCAATATTATTCACTATTTTGCCTTCTACTTGCTAGAAAATTTTAAATCTGATTCATTTAGATGCATGTATTATCTTCAATTCTGTTTTGATCGGACTCTTCGCACTAAGCTTGCATGCTAGTAACAATGTGTAAAAAGAGAGGACCTATTCCTTATAATTGACCTAAATTTTGAAGAATGATACTAGTTTTGTGCATGTAACATAGTTCCATTTTCTGAGTCTGAAATTTAATGTACTTCGCATATGAGTTTTGTTAGTTATTAATAAGTGTAAATTGCACAATAATGCACATAACCTCCTTTATTTGTGCCTACAGTTGCACAAAACCACCCCCTAATGGACCCCTTACTGATCCAACTCATTTATTAGCACTTAGGCCCCCTCAATTCGTGAGGAATTAGGGTTGTTAGATTTTTGTCTTCTATAAAGCAAATAGGTTGTTCGGTAACCATCTTTGTGTCGGAAGATGATTACAAATAGGCTCACTTATTACCTTACCTGAAGTTAGTTCAATTACATGCAAATAGACCCACTTCTTACCTTCTTTCGATTATGAATATGTCGATTGATTGAGAAGTGAAAAATGTTGGTGTATCCTAAGATATAATAACATCAACAAGAAAGCAAGGTTTGATTTTGAAGGACTGGTATTTTATAATTTCATATTTGGTTATTTGAGTCACTGTATAATTAATACGACTCGTCGACATGTAACATGGAAGAACAAGGATGCTAAAGAACTTGTCCAGATGTAGCAAGAAAATGACAGTTTCTTTGATAAATAAACTTCATGTTTGGTATCTCTTTAGCTTGCTGTTCACATTGCAACACAAACATTGACATCACAAATAAAGCTTGACCTTTATTGTTCTTATTGTATTTTTTGGTATTTTTTCCACCATATGTTCACGTTTTATTTTGATACAACATATATTTAACAGGTTCAAATGAAAAGCTACAAGTTTACTTGAATGTCAATAGGAAAAGCCAATACTTAACATGTACATTTGATAAGTTAACATATTCAGTTGCATGTTATCATGTTATAAAGAAGACTGATATGCAATAGTGAAAGTTAACATATTATGCTGAAAGTTAACATATTCATAAGAAAGTTAACATATACAGATGAAAGTTAACTTATACAACTGATAGTTAACATGTTCACATGAACGTTAGCATATAAACCTGAACGTTAGCATATACACCTTAAAGTTAACATGATGTTTAGAGTGTGAGTCTTACACTTTTATGACTTATGAAAATCCTCATGTAAGTAATCTTGGATTTATTATTATTTTTTGCTCAAGTGCCAATTGATAAAATATATACAGCCAATTTGGGTTTTCACTAATGTGCCTTTATCGTGTCCTGTAAATAAAGTCGTATTTATGATGGGCTTAAATTTTTTCCACTCATTGCCATCTTGGTTCTATATGTTGTGAATATAGGCATTGTCTCACGGCCATGGGTGCGGATAATTTCATCATTTAGATACTCAATATTTAGTACTGGAGCTGTTCAGATTGTGAATCCCAAATTTTGATCATTTAAAATATTTGAATTCTTTCAAAATTTTAGTAATAGGTTGAATGTAATGCAAACTGGTCGATTACTGCGATTTTACTGAAAATGTTCCCTACTATTCGAAGGGCCTTTAATGGAACTGGAAGGAAGAATAGTGTTAATGTACCAACCTAAAAATTTTGGGTAATGCTTGTTGTTGTTGTTGTTGTTGCTGCTGCAACATGGAACCTTCAACTTCTTTCCTGTCCCTTAAAATAGTTTATAACTTCATCGAAAAGATATATACTTCTTGGGCCATGATGTTGAAGATAAACATGATATGTTGCAATAGATCTAACCATCTCCAAAGCTACATGTTTGTAGATAGATGATTACTTCTATAAAGTATTGAATATGTCTGTATGAACAGAATGTTTCCCCCCTTTTCACGCGTATTTGATTTTTTGCACATACTTTATTACCATCAAATTCTGGTTTCTATTTACTTTATTAGTATCATATTTCTTGCTAATGATGTATAATCTGTATAATACTGCAAGAAGTTTTCAGATGGTATCCTAAATTTGACTTTATTCGGGAAGTTTTCACATGCTGATCAAGAGAAGCAAGAAGAACCAGCACACTATTCAGTTTGAATCTTGAGAACCAATTTCTGAACAAAAACACAGTGGATTCAACTGAGAATGGTGAGCACGCTAATGGTAAGATTGAAGAAGAGTTCAGCTTCCACAATCAAAGAGCATTATCAACTCTATAGGCCGTCTAAAAATCACAATGGATAGCTGATCCAAACAAGTTCCGACAATGGAAGTTATAATCAAACGACTTTCTAATCGCTGTATTTGCAACTCTACAACCGCTACAAACACGGCCTCATTTCTGAGATGATTGATCTTGATGGCTACGACAACAGCATGACTAATACTATATTAGCAACTATTAGAGATGCTGATGAGCAGTGTAATGATTTTAGAAATAAAAGGTTGGACTTAGTTGGTGAGTCGCTTGGTAGAGAGCTGTGGGCAAATATTCGTCTAAAAATCACTATGGATGTTTGATTCCCATCAAGTTCCAACAATGGAAGCTACAATCAAATAGTTTTCGTGCCGAAAAACAAAAGCTGCAAATAGAGGATTTTTCACATAGATCGAGAAGTGTTACAATTCAACGACACTTTCGACAACTGATGAAAACTTTATTCAGCAGTCTTCATAATCTACAGTGAAAGTTACAATCTGACGACTTTCACGTTCCACAACAGCTAAAGCTAGGATTACTGAACAACGGTCCTTGTAACTCTCTGTAGGAGAGGTTACAAATCAACTAACCCCTTCTAAAACGCGGAAGTCATCTCCGCATCATAATTTTGGAAATGCTGGCGACCCCCGCGTTTCCAAGCTATAACAAGCCAAACGCGAGCGACCCTCGCGTTCGGGAGGTCCAGCCCACATTGACCCCCGCGTTTCCAAGCTATAACAAACCAAACGCGAGCGACCCTCGCGTTCATTAGTGTTCAACCAACACCCAACCTCGCATCTTAATTCTAAGAGGCGACGTTGGGTTCTGAACGCCAGATTGAGTGTTTGACTCGTTCGAATACGAGTCGAACGGTTTCAGAACCGTTTCTCCACGATCTGAGGAAATCACGCCCACTTAGGAGTGGATTTAGAGGATAGTTACAACCTCTTATCCACCTATAAAAACTCAACAAACTCAAATGAGTTAAGGGCTGGCTTTTTGGAACGGAGAAGCAGCAAATTAGATCTTCAGGATCTCAACTGCACAGGGAGGCGTGAGAGAGGCAAAAATCCTTGAAGATAGGATTTTTGAATCAAGTCCAGAAGATCAAAACCGAAGGGATTCTTCAACAACAGAAAATCTGCTTGGTCATTAACCGAATTTTTGGTTCTAACAACTCTATTCACAGAGTTCTAACTCGTTCAGAGTTCTTAAACTCGTACAAGAGTTACTCATAAAACTTTCCACAGAAGTTCATCGTTCCCACGAGATAAAAGACGGTCGGATCGTCAACGGAGAGAAAATTCAACGCGAACAATCGAAGGAGGCACTCCATCGCTACCTTGAATAACCCAGTTTTAAACAAAGGAGAGAACCAAACTCATTCTCTTCTCTTTTGTAATCGAATTGTAATCGAAATCAAAGAAATACAAGTCAATTTTCTTTTGTTCTCTTCATTGCAAATTTTCCAACATACAAACTCACAACAAAGGCGAAATCTAAGAACCTAAAATGAATGAAGGAGGATGATGATGATTATATTAATTTAGTTGTGTAAACAGTTGATGTGGATGACAAGCATTACAACAAGCTTGACCTTTATTGATTTTATTGTATTTCTGGTATTTTTGCTACCATATATTTATGTTTTGTTTTGATACAACATATATTTAACAGGTTCAAATAAAAAGCTATATGTTTACTTGAATGTCAATAGGAAAAGCTAATACTTAACATGTACATTTGACAACTTAACATATTCAGTTGCATGTTATTATGTTATAAAGAAGATGACTATAATAGTAAAAATTAACATATTATGCTGGAAGTTAACATATTCAGCTGATAGTTAACATGCAGAGATGAAGTATAACATGTTCATAAGAAAGTTAACATATGTAGATGATATGCAGATGAAAGTTAACATATACAGCTGATAGTTAACATGTACACAAGAAAGTTAACATGTTCAGCTGAAAGTTATCGTCTACAAATAAGAGTTAATATGTTCATGTTAAAGTCAACATGTTAGAATGAAAGTCAAAATTATTCTGTTGTTTATATGTCTAGTTCTATTTCTTCCCTTCCTGTTAATAGTCATTGGTGGCAATATCTAGATTTCATCTCTTGACACACTTTGCATATGAGAGTTAACATGCTCACGTGAAAGTTAAAATGTTTAGGTTAAAGGTAATATTTTTAGCTTAAATTTAATATATTCAGCTGAAAGTCAACATCTTCACTATAAAGTCTACAAAATTTGAAAGCCGATAGTTCTAAGATTGTAAGTCTAATCATATCGTGTATTCAAGCAATATCAGCTGTAGGAATGTAAGAATTTTATTATGGTGAACGTTAACATATTATGATGAAAATTAACATGTTCAGCTGAAAGTTAACATTGTTACAAAGAAAGTTAACATATTATGATGAAAGTTAACATGCAATAGTGAATGTTAACATATTATAATGAAAGTTAACATGTTCACCTAAAAGTTAACATGTTACGAAAAAGTTAACATATTATTATGAAAGTTAACATGTTACGAAGAAAGTTAACATATTATGAAGAAAGTTAACATGTTACGAAGAAAGTTAACATATTATGAAGAAAGTTAAACATATGTAAATTGTTCAAGCCCAAAATTATGGGTCATTCTCCTACTCAGTTTCGAGTACAATCACATAAAATAGCTAACATATCATAAGTTCTCACAAGTTCAGACATGTTTTCTTATACAAATATCTTACAAAAACCACTCCAATCTCCAAACAAATCTACGCAATTTAGTATACATACATTCTTTAGAAAGAAGCTGAGCTTGATCTTCGCAGCTGATACTTTGGTTCTGGTGGCGGCACAGAATGTAATATCGTGTCCAACTCCTGGGAAAAAAACAAATGAAAAAATCGAGTTACTTGGCCATTTCATCAAACACCTACAACCCCCATCTCCTCCTCCCCCTCCTCAACCTCCCCCCACTTCCTATGGACATCCCACTCCTCATAATCCCTCTCGACCATCTTCGTCACCTCCTCGTCCCCCAACCTCCTCAACCTCCTAACCAAAAACCCAAACAAATATTTGATCTTAAAAATTTGCATTGCATTCATATTAACATTAATGCTCGCACACAACTCCTTGTAACTCCTCGTAATATTTCTAACAAAAAGAAGAACCTACAAGCTCTGTGAAGAGCATCAAAAAAGAAAATATAAGTTATCTAAACTATGTTGTGTTTCACATAAAAAGTTCACGACCTGCATATATGTTCAATGTCAGCGTTTCTAAAGTAGTTCACAAACTATAACAGGTAAAGAAAAACACATTTTACAAAAATGCATATGCATTTAATCAAACTTACAAACCATTAAGTCTATTAACCCAAACAATTTGTGCGATAAAACACAGATTTCATTCTAATGTGTGAATTTTACTCAAATGAGCATATTGCATAAAAAAGGTGTCATCACCAAATAAAGAGAGAGAAAAATAATTAAAATGCCAGGATAAAACAGAGACAACCTAATTTGGCCAACTTGAATCCCTCTCCCTGTTATGAACCTTGACAAAAGCCATAAAAAGCTACAAAGTATCAATAAGATCCCAAATTCCACATAAAATTCATTTAAGTAACCAAAATACACAACTAAAAAAATTAAACCCACTAGATTCTCTGAAGGGGTGCTCTTTACACTAACAGGGAACATGTAGAGCTATTGAACTGCAAAATTTTGGAAGTGAAATCAAAATAATTAATTTGCAACCACTGGCTTTGTTTCTATTGAACACTAAACTCACTGGATGTCTTGAATTTTTTGCATAAAAACCACAAATTCCCACCTTTAAAACAGACGAGCAATGAGACAATGGATAGTTAAAATTGGGAACGTAACATACCAATTAAAATTATAGAAGGGACCAAATTGAGAAAAGAAGAGAAACCCATCTCCAGAAACCTAGATCTGCAGGAAATTTGACTAAAAATGGGGAAAATTTTGAGAAAGGGAAGAACCTTGAGCATGAACAACAGCTACAATAGAGTCCTCTTTCGTGCCGCAATTGCTCATTTTCTTTCTCCTCTCTCTCATTCTAATCCTTGAGTGGAGAGCTAGGGATCGGCGTCGAGGTTCAAGCGGTCGAGGGCTTGCTCTAGGAGGCGTGGCGAGGAGGACGTCGGTGACGGCGAGGATTTGGTCGGGGCGGTTGTTGGAGAGCTTAGGATCAGCGTCGAGAGGTCGAGGGCTTGCTTGGTGAACTGGCGAAGCGTTGGGATCCAAGTCCAACAAGCAACAAGGTCGCGGGCGAGACTCGAGGAGGGAGGCGGTGGTGGAGTGGAGGAGGGCGAAGGGGACGGCGAGGAGGGTGGGGAGGAGGCCGAGGCGGAGGGGGCGGCCCCAAAAGGAGACGAGGGCGGTGTGGAGCTCACAGAGGGGCACATAGCAAAGGAGGACCCACTAGATGCCAGATGATTGTGATGGTAGATCACCAGCTCCATGGGTTAAGAGGAAGAGTTCCTGGGTGAGAGACGTGGGCATTTTAGGTAGGTTGGTCAAAATACACCGAGTACATGTATACAAATGGGCTTTTGGGACTAGACCACACTTTTCATACTTTTTTGGGGATAAATGCTAAGGGAAAAAGATGGTGGGGCTGAGCCACATCTGGATCTTTTTTGGGGGGCCTTGAAACATTTTTCCCTAAAATTTAAATACTATTGGGATTGTTTTATACATTCAATAAAACAATTGGGGTCAAATTGTAAATACATAAAAGTATGAGGTAAAAATAAAAAATTGAAAAAAAAACAGTAAATCGGTGATGAACAGTGCGACGCCAAATATGGCGTCGCGTTGTTCATCACCGCTAAAATGCAGCGGAAATTGCCGCTGGGTTGGAGCTCAAACGCAACGGCAAATGCACTTTTTGTTGCATTTGCCGCTGCGTTGGAGATGGTCTTAAGCTCGAGAGAGAAGAAGAAACAAGCTAATGGAATCAAAATGAATCTAGCAGGAGATCTTTGGGAACAGTTTAGCTGGTATTAGTTCTTAAGGGGTAACATATCGTTTTAACCACGGCATTATGAATCGAGATCTTCTTTTGTCAAAATGACAGTTATGAACCGTTAGTAGTCACGATTACAGAATCTTTCCCTCTCCACGTGTATTAATCAACTATTTATTATTACTAAGTTTATGATTGGTGGTGGTATTTCAGTTAATTTCTTTGTAAGCAAGTTATCACGAGATCTGTATTGATGAAAATTCAAACAACCAATGTCACGTCACTTGTATTTTTTTAACTCATTTTAAAACGACAAATTAAGTTAAAAGTATTATTTTGTGTAAATAAGTTAGTTATCCTAAATAATAATATCAATGAATAATAGTCAATGGACATATATACTAGACCATTTAACCTAATGCATGCATTGAGAGGCATTTCACATTATAATTGTCAAATAAGTAGTCATTTATTTGTTAGTTGGACGGTTGTGATTTGCTTTGCTTTTAGTAAAAACAGGAACTAAGTGCACGGGAATATGTAGTAAAGCTAGAGTTGCCTATAAAATAACGTACATTTATAATTACAAGGATGCCCTTGAAGCTTTTTCTATCCACATAATTGCTCGTCATGTTGCATGGTTGATTTGCATGGAAGAGTACGTAGTCTCATTATTCATAAGATTGGTACAAACTGCATGGGGGTGATTTAACCTGATTAAAAATCTAAGAAGTGAGATTCAACCCATTGGGAGATATTATTACTGAGGTTCGAGGAGAGTTAATTAGTGCGATGTGTGATACCCGAAATTGTCCATCCTCCAAAGAATGCGATCACATTAGCTTGCGTATTTTGGTCGTCATTTGACTTCCACTATGTTGTGGGTGGCTGAAGAAGATTTTAGAGTTTTTCTAATGTTGCTGAAATTTAGAGCTAGATGTTTTTGGATCACCCTTGGATAATGGAGTGTTCTATATATTAACAAAAAGCAAAAGAAAGAATAAAATTTCCACTTTATATTGGAGAAGATTCAAATCTTTATTGCAACATATGGCCACACTAAACAAATTTACCTTAAAAAAAATCAAGCTATTATCCAAAGGAAAACATACATCTAGGATCATCTATCATAGGCAGATAAATCTGTTGCGCGCAACGGAAATTTCGGCAGCACTTCGGCAGCACAACAAGAGAGTCAGGTTGCAATAAAAATTCCCGTCTCACCAAGGAAACAAGAATCTGAAGCGAATATCTCAACCAAGTGAGATATCGGCTCTTCCTCTCATCAGTTCTAGGACTGACCTGTCGAGGGATCCTAAAAGCTATTACAAATCTCACAAATAGCAGTACAACCAATTTTTACGTGGTTCGGCAAATTGCCTACGTCCACGGGGCAAGGAGGGGGGAGATCTACTAATAGAGGGAGAGAATACAACTAGGGTTTACAAACACTCAATTTAAACCCTCACACAATCTCTCAAACCCTCACACAAATATCTCTCAAAGGAATACACAAAACCCTAAAAGGGACTGCTCAAAATCTCTCTCAAAAGCCGCTGATTTTCTTCACCAAATACAGCCGCACAAACTCCATTCCCCCCCCCCCCCGCCACAAAATCAAAAACCTCCTTCGCGTTTTATTTTCCAAGCCCACTTTTGCACTCTGCCCTAGAATAGGTATTAATAGGAGAGCTGGATTATGGGTGGGCCGCACCCGATTGGCCACGAGATTTGGCCTGCACTCCTGGACTCCGTTGTGGGCGTGGTCCCCACTCACAATTCTCCACCTCGGTGAAGTTTTCCCAAAACTGAGCCGACACCAAAGCAACCAAATATCCCACTTGTTGTGTCCAGTACGCGAACTCAATCCATAACAAGTCGAGAACCCGAACGAGAGTCCAAACAATCTCACCCCTATCAACTAATCCAAATCGGCTACATCTGAAAGACTACCTACGTATCCTCTTGCCCAAGGAATCAAGCCGAACGTAGTTCACCCAAATGGCCGCCAACGGCCTCAACAATCACGAATGTGCAACAAGTTTCGACAATGAACAAACTTATTGCTCGGAACCACCTTAGTGAGCATATCTGCCGGATTATCCTTCGTGTGGACTTTCACAAGTTCCACATCGCCATCTTCAAGAACATCCCGAACGAAGTGATAACGAACGTCAATGTGCTTCGTCCGCGCATGAAAAACCTGATTCTTCGCCAAATAGATAGCACTCATGCTATCACAATGAATAGTGACGGACCTCTGCGATATACCAAGTTCCTCCAAAAGTCCTCGAAGCCAAATAGCCTCCTTCACAGCCTCCATAACTGCCATATACTCTGCCTCCGTCGTAGACAAAGCCACCGTCGACTGTAAGGTGCTTCTCCAACACACCGGCGTACGGGTCAAAGTAAACACATACCCCATAGTAGATCGGCGTCCAAATCCCCGGCATAATCCGAATCAACATAGCCAATGCATGACTGCCCACCTGTAGTGTCCCGCTCATAAACCAAACCAACATTGAGCGTACCTCGAATGTACCTCAAAATCCATTTCACAGCATCCCAATGACCCACTCCTGGATCATGCATGTATCTCGATACCATGCTTACTGCCTGTGACAAATCCGGTCTCGTACATACCATCGCGTACATCAAGCTCCCAACTGCGCTCACATATGGAGTCTTCGACATCAACTCACGATCTTCAACTGACTTCGGTGAAAGACCAGCTGAAAGCTTCAAATGGGCTCCCAAAGGTACACCAACTGGCTTCGTATCCATGCTAACATGGAATCGCTGTAGAACCTTCTTCAAATAAGCCACCTGTGTCAAATAAATTCTGCCCTTCTTTTTGTCTCTGCCGATCTCCATCCCTAAAATACGCTTCGCCTCGCCCAAGTCCTTCATCTCAAACTCATTTGAAAGCTGAATTTTCAACTCATCTATAGCCGACCTGGAAATAGAGGCAACCAACATGTCATCGACATAGAGCAACAAATAAATGTACGCACCTCCTTTCAACTTACGAAAATATACTCAATGATCAAACTGGCTCTGAGTGTATGAATGACCAATTATAAAACCATCAAATCGCCTATACCACTGTCGAGGAGACTGCTTCAAACCGTATAGCGATTTCTTCAGTTTGCAAACTAATTTTTCTTTCCCTGCAGCTCGGAATCCCAATGGCTGAGTCATATATATTTCTTCATCAAGATCACCATGAAGAAATGCCGTTTTCACATCCAACTGATCTAATTCCAAACCATACTGTGCCACCAAAGCTAGCAAAATCCGAATCGAAGAATGCTTCACCACCGGAGAGAAAACCTCATTATAGTCAATACCTTCCTCCTGTGCATAGCCCTTCGCAACCAACCTAGCCTTGAATCTCAACGGAGTGCCTTCAATGCCCTCCTTCTTCGTGTATACCCACTTGCAACCAATTGCCTTCCGCCCCTTTGGAAGCTCAACAAGCTCCCATGTATCGTTCTTATGAAGAGATTCCATCTCCTCCTGCATAGCCACCTGCCACGAATCAGCCTCCGAACTCTGCTCGGCCTCTCTGAATGTAGTAGGCACTAACTCATCGATACTCTCCACCGGAAGTGCATACGCAACTGTGTCGGCAACCATGCTGGCATCTGTATGTTTCTCCTCTGTCTCCGAACCGCAATAGAATCCTGAACCTGAGCCGTCGGTTCCTGATCCTGCACATCGGTACCCGTATCCTCCGTGTCACCGTCGTGCTCGGCTGGCGTCATCTCAGTCGGTACCTCCATAGATACTGTACCATCTGGACAATGTGGAGCTGCATCGATCTCCACCACCTTCGATATCTCCTCCGTCGGGTCGCTCTCCACCTGATGAGAGCTGGGAAGCTTCAAGATAGAAGCCTTATCGAATGTGACCAGCACAATCTTTTTATCAACTGGATCCCAAAGCTTGTATCCCTTGACACCACGCTTGAATCCTACAAATATGGCCTTCCTAGCTCGAGGTTCCAATTTATCAGTTCTAACATGATAATATGCAGGGCACCCGAATACCTTGAGCTGGTCATAGTCATGTGCTGGCTTTCCCGACCACATCTCCATAGGGGTTTTCCCCTCAATCGCAGATGAAGGCAGCCTATTAATGAGGTGGCTCGCATATGTAAGTGCCTCAGCCCAAAAGATCTTCTCCAAACCACTCTGCGACAATAAGCATCGGATCTTCTCCAGTAAAGACCGATTCAACCTCTCTGCCACCCCATTTTGCTGCGGTGTATGACTAACTGTGAAGTGTCTCTCTATGCCCTCGTCTCGACATAGCTGCTGAAAGGGGTCAGAAGTATACTCACCACCGTTGTCGGATCGCAACGTCTTGATCTTTCTCCCAGTCTGCAGTTCCAATCTCTTTTTCCACTCCACAAACAAATCTAGGACTTCACTCTTCTTCGTCATGGTGTACACCCAACAACGCCTAGAATAATCATCTACAAAAGTGACGAACCAATGTCGACCACCAAGTGATGCAGTCTTGGTGGGACCCTAAACATCTGTGTGCACGTAATCCAGGATGCTCCTCGTCTGATGAATGGCAGTCCCGAACTTCACCTTCGTCTTCTTGCCAAGAACACAGTGCTCACAGAACGTCTTCTTGCCAAGAACACAGTGCTCACAGAACTCAATCTTCCCACTCTTGGCTCCCTTCAATAGCTCATGCTTGCACAATGCCTGCAGTGACTTTTTACCTGTGTGCCCCAACCTATAGTGCCAAAGTCTGCTCAACAATGCCTGCAGTGACTTTTTACCTGTGTGCCCCAACCTATAGTGCCAAAGTCTGCTCATGTCCGCTTATGAAATAGCCGAAGCAACCTGGCCAATCTTGATGCTTCCCTTCAGATAATACAAATTCTGATTGCGGACTCCCCTCATCACCACCAATGATCCCTTAGTAACCTTCGCTACAGCGTTTTCGAAAGTCACCTTGAATCCCTTCGCCTCCAAAGCTCCAACTGAGATAAGATTTTTTTTCAGTTGAGGAACAAATCTCACCTCCTTCAACTCACGGACTACTCCATCATGCATCCTAATCCGTACGGTACCTATCCCACAAACGCCACAGGATTGATTATTTCCCATGACAAC
Source organism: Asparagus officinalis (assembly GCF_001876935.1). Lineage (NCBI taxonomy): Eukaryota > Viridiplantae > Streptophyta > Magnoliopsida > Asparagales > Asparagaceae > Asparagus > Asparagus officinalis. The sequence continues at coordinate 43,554,838 of NC_033798.1, read as the reverse complement.
AACGCCCCCGTCGACTTTCTCAAAAGATGCAAACCAGTCTCGCCTAGGGGTCATATGGAAAGTAGCGCTGGAATCAAGCATCCAATCTGATGCATCCACATGGTTCACCTCCGGAGTAATCAGTAGAGAAAAGTACGAATCATCGGAATCATCGCCTTTCGCAATATTCACCTCATTGGCCTTCTGGCCCTTTTTCTTGCCATTCTCTTTCTCCTTGAGCTTCGGGCAGTCTCTCTTCCAATGTCCCTGCTCCTTGCAGAATACACATTGGTTCTTTACTAATTGGTGGTGGTCTCTAGACTTTGACCTTCCTATATTACCACCTTTCGGATATGGGCTTCTATCTCTCGTCGACAAGGCCTCGCCTGAAGTGCTAGCACGGGAAGTCTCCTTATCCTTCCTCCTCAAATCGTAATTTGTCAAAGCGTTAGTCACTTCACTATAGCTGATAGAAGATCTCCCATTCAACAAAGTGAGCACGAAGGTATCATACTCCTCATCCGGTAAGGAGCCCAACAAAATAATCGCCTTGTACTCATCCGATATCTTCTCATCAACATTCGCCATGTCCGACAACAACTTCGTATAGTTGTTCACATGAGCCGCTAGTGAGGTGCCTCTGGACATCTGAAATCTGAAGAGTCTTCGCAGCAAGCGCAACCTGTTCTCAACACTCTTTGTGAGATACTTATTGTTGATAATTTTCCACATCTTTATTGCAGACGTCACCCCAATCACATCATATTTCAGCTCCTGTTCCAAACAGGACCTGATTACCCCATAAGCGTTCCTATTCATCTTCTCCCATACCGCCTCTTCATATTTAGGTGGTCTTTTGTGGACCATAATGGTCTCTTCCAAATTCTGAGCATTGAGCGCATCCTGTACGTCGCTCATCCACAAACCAAAGTTGATTTTACCGTCATACTTCACCACACTAATTTTAGTGTTCTGAAAACCAACTTGTATTGTACCCGCCATCGATTTGCTGCTTTCACCTTCTTCTCCCATTACGAACTAACTCCAAATTATAGAGAAAGAACAAATTTGATAGAAATTATGAACCACCCAACTGAACCCTAGATCGGATTCCAAATAGATCTCCTATCCACACGAGGAGAGCGAAATCTCCAACGGCAACTCCTAACGCTATCTCCACCGAAGCCGAGAACTCTAAGAACTAAGCTTCACACAAGAATCCTCCTCCACCAAAAACCCTAGATCTGAAATCTGGGCTCTGATACCACTTGTTGCGCGCAGCGAAAATTTCGGCAGTACTTTGACAGCACAACAAGAGAGTCAGGTTGCAATAAGAATTCCCGTCTCACCAAGGAAATAAGAATCTGAAGCGGATATCTCAACCAAGTGAGATATCGGCTCTTCCTCTTATCAGTTCTAGGACTGACCTGTCGAGGGATCCTAAAAGCTATTACAAATCTCACAAATAGCAGTACAACCAATTTTTACGTGGTTCGGCAAATTGCCTACGTCCACGGGGTAAGGAGGGGGGAGATCTATTAATAGAGGGAGAGAATACAACTAGGGTTTACAATCACTCAATTTAAACCCTCACACAATCTCTCAAACCCTCACACAAATATCTCTCAAAGGAATACACAAAACCCTAAAAGGGACTGCTCAAAATCTCCTAGCCGCTGCCTGCGTTTTTCTCTTACAGTCGCCAAAACCACCTTGCACGAACCCCTGTTGCTTGCTGTGATTTTCTGCCGCAGCTGCCACAAAATAAAAAACCTCCTTCGCGTTTTATTTTCCAAGCCCACTTTTGCACTCTGCCCTAGAATAGGTATTAATAGGAGAGCTGGATTATTGGTGGGCCGCACCCGATTGGCCACAAGATTTGGCCTGCACTCCTGGACTCCGTTGTGGGCGTGGTCCCCACTCACAAAATCATACTATACAAGTCAAATTACACAACTTATTTTCATATATGCCATAGTTAAATACACAACATGGTTCAAATAGTCAAATTACAAATTTATACATGCATATAGTTATAAAGGGATAAATTTCAATTATGAATTTATATTGTATATATATTTTGGGTCTTTCAGATATCAGTCCCTCAAATCTTTGATAATTACATATTCCTCTCTCAAGCGTTTGAAATTGCTCGTCTCTCAAATCTCAAAAGGTCTTTCAATTTGGTCCCTAAGTTGCAAAGATACTTCTAAACTAATATTTTTGTGAACAAAGAGGCATTACTTCTCTTTGGCTAGGGGTGGGGTTGGGGTTGGACATATTAACGAACTCTTTTATATCACATGAACTATGTTTTTCTCAATACTATCTAGTTTTTTCATATCTATTTTGTATCCGCATGCATATCCGCTTATATATCCGCATGTATATCTGTAACCATTGTTGGCCTCTTTGTTTTGATGATGTTTAACAAACAATTTACCACTAATATTGTTTGCTAGTGTTTGTATATTTCTATTTATTGTAGACAAACAACATATTGGATGATGGATGGAATAGAGCTTCAACGATCATATCCAATGGAGGTTGGCGGAATAGTGGAGTGAAGCAATGCACATTCAAGTTAAAGATACAAGTTCAAGCCTCATCCGTAAGTGTACCAAGTTGAGCTACATCGAAGATCAATCAAACTTGGGTATATTTAGTTTTGGTTTTATATTATGTGTGTTAGTACTTTAAGCTCAATCACATATACACACACATATTTTGGTTTTATATATATATTTATATATATATACACAAGTTTTGGTTCTTGGCTTTCAAGTTTAAATATGAAACAAATACATATTCATATATATATATACATGTTTGGTTTCATATGGTAAAGTTGTTTATGTATACATGTATTTATAAGTTTTACAAAATACATGAGTTTTCACAAATAAAAAATTTCATGTTTATAAATGTTTCCTAAAGTTTTATCAATTTTGGAATTAATTTGTCATGTTTAATTGAATTTACAAAATCAAGTTTTAAATAAGTTCATGTTCGTGCACATGTTCGTGCATGTTTTTACAAAACAGATGAGTTTTCACAATTGGGAAATATAATTTGAAAATTTTCTTTATTTACATGTTTATATTCCTATATACAAACATTTTCCTAAGTTTCACTATTTTTGGAGTTGTTTTGTTATTTTCAATTAAATTTACAAAACCATATTTTTATCAGTTTTTTAGAAACTATTTATCTGTGTTCAAATATTTATTTCTATCAACTGAGAAGTGATTTTTCCATAATTCTTTCTCTATCATGTTCATCTACATGTTTACAACCTTTCCTCAACATTTTATGATTTTTGGAGTTCATTTACTATTTGTAATTAATTTTACAAAATCAGATACGCAAATTTTGAGAATCTGTCAAAACCTGAAATTGTTTGTGCACGTTGCTACAGTACGGTTGACTGCCACGGTCGACCGCGCTACAGTGTGGTCGACCGCCACAGTCGACTGTACATAGTCCAGAGAGTAGTTTTTACGTTTTTCTACTCACGGTCGACCGTGACGGTCGACCGCTAATTTTACCGTTGCACAGTAACGGTAACTTGCTGAATTTTATCTTTTAGTAGTTTTTGAGGGTTTTGGGGGTTGTTTTCTTCTACCCCATATATACCCCATTACATTTATCATTTGATACACTATGAGAATGTTTTAAAATATTTTAACAAGGGTTTAAGCTTGTTTTGTTTTTGTTTAAAAGAGTGTTTAAGAAGCTTTTAAGCATTTGATAGTTTGAGTTTGTGAAATCTATTTCACAAGAGCTTGAGAAAATCATCTATTGATGTTTGAGCATTTAACTCTTCTCCTTCCACTCTTGATCTATTGAGAAGTTTTCTAAACTCAATTTAGCTTTATATTTTATATTGTTTGATTATCATTTTATTAAGCTAGTATTCATATTGAGTTTAGTTGATTTTATTTTCTCGTTGTTTACACACACACAACCATTGAGCTTATTGTATTTACAATCATAGTATAATTGGGTTGCGGGATTGTGTAACTTAGAGAGTGAGTTTATAATTCATTCTCATCCATTATAGAGAACAAACACTTTGTATTGTGCTTATTGTGAGATTCACTTTGTAATACACTTGTACACCGAGAGAAGTATGTGGCGCGAGTCGGGGATCGTCCCAAGAGGAGTGGCATCAGTTGATGAACCTAGGGAGAGGTTATATCCAAGCACTTGAGGGAGACACGTCTGGTTCAACACTTGAGAGGGTGTAGAGTGGGATTACAAGGGTGTGTTAGTTGTAGAGTTTTCGGTAAACTAGAAAACCATATTGTGTGGTGTAAACGTTATTCGGGTAAACGTAGAAAACCCAGCTGTGATAGTGGAGATCTACTCAAGGTGAGGAGCGGAGACGTAGGCCAAGTGGTTAGACCGAACTCCGTGATCATATCGTTTTGTTTGTGATTGCATTGGCATTCTTATTCTTGTATTCATATCTTATATTGCCTTTGTGTATTGCACTTCATATTGCCCTATCTCTTTTGTAGTTTGTTTATTTTACCCTTGTGTGATTTATATATCCTTGCTCATATAATTATAATATCTCATTGCTAGGATATATTCATTTGTTCATATTGCTTATCCTAGCTCATTTATCTTGTTATATTTCATACTTGCTAGGATAACTTGTTAATAAGTTTTAATTAGTATAAAATTAGATTAGATTAACATAAGACCCTAATCACCCCCCTCTAGGGTCTAACAATTGGTATCAGAGCTTGGTGCTCATTGATTTAAGGACTAATCGTCTGAGTTAAAGATTCAAGTTATATTTTTTGTGCTAATCTAGTTATGATTATATTTGTCTTGCTTGCATATATTCACATATATATCATGAATATAAATATATTTTGTTTAGACTATGATCCAAATATTGCTCCAAAATTTAGAAATTTCCCTTATGCTCAATGGTGCTCAAAATTTAAAATATTTGTTGAATCTAGAAATATTGACTTATGAGAAGTTATTGATTGTGCTTATATTGTGCCCACATTGGAGAAATCCAAGTGGAGTAATTATGATAAGAAAATATTTACAATGAACAAGTTAATGTTAGAACTCTTGCATAATGCTATTGACTCATCCTTTTCTAACAAACTTGCTCATTTTGATAGTGCTTACACGATTTGAAAACTTTTTGAAGTACATCAAGGAGATTTGGAGGAGATTCAATGCGTTGTGGTAGAATCGACTTCAAGTGATAGAGGAGCATCATGCACACAGCCACAAGAGGATAACTCTTGTGTAGTTAGCGATTCCGATTCCGAAAATGATTTATCTATTGATGAACTCACTTGTGCATATGAGAGATTGTCTCATGCCTATACAAAATTACAAAATAATTTTATAGATCTAAAAAGCAAGCATGTAGATTTAAAATCCGATCATGAGTTGCTAGCTTCCAAACTTGATATTGTTGTTAAAGAGAATGCTATTTTAAAAGAAAATAATGAGTTATTAAGTTTGGAAAATAATAACATGCCTTCATCTATTTCTAGCTTAACTCATGCTAATAATGATGCTATGATAGAAGTAGAAACTATTAGAAATGAGTTTAATTCTTTTAGAAATGATCATGTTTCATCTACTTCTATTTCCAATGCTTGTATGCATAATGATAAATTAAATCTTGTGAAAAATCGTATATCATGCTTAGATTCAACTTTTAACACATGCATTGATAATCATAAGAAACTTATGGAAAAGTGTGCTAAACCTAGTGGTATAACTTATAAATCACCTACACACTATGCACACTTGTATAGCAAAGTTTACAAGTGCTCCATTTGTGGTTGTAAAGGCCATTTAGCTAAATTTTGCTATGATGCACAAAAATATAAGAATATTAATCCTTCTTGTGCATCTCACCAAGTTCCATCATCACATGTACACACACATGCACCAATTGTACATCATAAGCATGCTAATGTGTATCATTGTAATCTTTGTGATCGTTTTGGTCATTTGGCCGAATATTGTTTTGATTTAAAAAGAAAATCTTATTTGCCAAATATTTCTAGTAGACCACATGTTTTTAGATGTGATGTGTGTGGTAGATGTGGCCGCTTAGGAAAGTTTTGTTTTGATAATGTTTTATATTTGCAAAATAATCTTAAAAGATCATCTATGTTTGCAAATGTTTCCCGTGCAAAAGCTAATGGTCCACAAAAACAAACGGATCTCTTTCATTACACAAATTGCAATCGGAAGGGTCATTTGAATGAATATTGTTTTAACCGTGTTAGTGCACCATATGTGCCAAAGAGGGTTCATAACCCCAGGGCTTTAAGCTTAAATGATAGAGGCCATGTCCCTAAATCTTTTGGTACCAAGAATACTTGGGTACCAAAACAAATTTATTTATAAACTAAGAATTTTAGTGTTTTTATTTTTCTTTTTTCTTGGTTTTGAAAATTATGCTTTGAAATTTTTTTATTGATCAATTCTTTTGTTTTCATAATTATTAGTTTCGATTTTGATAAGAGGTTTGTGCTTATATAACCCTCCGGATTTATTGAGTGTTTATTCCCAAATCTTATTTACCGGGTGCTAAAATGTTTATATGGGTTGATACTAGCTCAAGAGATAGATATAGTTGCCTCTCTTGATTTTTGAATCAATGATGATTTGATTTTACGTTTTTGGATTTAAACTTTGATTTATGATTTTTTTGAGTGATTTGTTTTCATTTGAAAACTTTTTGCATGACTATCATGTTCCTCTTCTTTTGATTTCATAAATCTATTCTTATACATTATGTTTTTATAGTTGTGTAATGAGACACTTATTTTATTAGTAATATATCTTTATGTGTCCTCTTTGTATTTTTTGTATGTGAGTGGTGTTTAGCATATTTTTTTATCTATGCTTACTCACATATATTTGCCTTGATCTTTATTATATATTCTATAAGGTATTTTGAGAGGGGGAGAAATCCCTATATCTTTTTATGTGGTATACTCATCCATGCATATTGATAGGCGGAGTTTTCGCTCTCTTCATCTTTTTGTCCCCTTTTTGATGTTGTCAAAGGGGGAGAAATATTGTGAGTATATTATTTCCTTGTTATGCATGATAATTATAATATTGTATATTCATTTTCCTTCATGCATATATCTATTTTTGTAAATTGTTTGTCATCATAAAAAAGGGGGAGATTGTTGGCCTCTTTGTTTTGATGTTTTTTAACAAACAATTTACCACTAATGTTATTTGTCTAGTGTTTGTATATTTCTATTTATTGTAGACAAACAACGTGTTAGAGGATGGATGAAATAGAGTTTCACGATCATATCCAATGGAGGTTGGCGGAATAGTAGAGTGAAGCAATGTACATTTAAGTTAAAGATACAAGTTCAAGCTTCATCCACAAGTGTACAAAGTTGAGCTACATCGAAGATCAATCAAACTTGGGTATATTTAGTTTAGGCTTTATATTATGTGTGTTAGTACTTTAAGCTCAATCACATATACACACACATATTTTGTTTATATATATATATATATATATATATATATATATATATATACAAGTTTTGGTTCTTGGCTTTCAAGTTTAAATATGAAACAAATACATATTCATATATATATATACATGTTTGGTTTCATATGGTAAAGTTGTTTATGTACACATGTATTTATAAGTTTTATAAAATACACGAGTTTTCACAAATGAGAAATTCAATTTGAGAAAAAATTTTTCTAACATGTTCAATTTTATATTTATAAATGTTTCCTAAAGTTTTATCAATTTTAGAATTAATTTGTCATGTTTAATTGAATTTACAAAATCAAGTTTTAAATAAGTTCATGTTCGTGCACATGTTCGTGCATGTTTTTACAAAACAGATGAGTTTTCACAATTAAGAAATAAAATTTGAAAAATTTCTTTATTTACATGTTTATCTCCATATATACAAGTATTTCCCCAAATTTTACTATTTTTGGAGTTGTTTTGTTATTTTTAATTGAATTTACAAAAACGTATTTTTAGCAGTTTTTCAGAAACTATTTATCTGTGTTCAAACATTTATTTCTATCAACTGAGAAGTGATTTTTCCGAAATTATTTCTATATCATGTTCATCTACATGTCTAGAACCTTCTCTAAAAATTTCATAATTTTTAGAGTTGATTTACTATTTTTAATTAATTTTACAAAATCAGATACACAAATTTTCAGAATCTGTGAAAACCTAAAATTGTTTGTGCACGTTGCTACAGTGCGGTCGACCGCCACGGTCGACCGTACGCAGTCCAGAGAGCAGTTTTTATGTTTTTTTTCTCGCGGTCGACCACTAATGTTACCGTTGCACAGTAACAGTAACTTGCTGAATTTTGTCTTTTAGTAGTTTTTGGGGGTTTTGGGGGTTGTTTTCTTCTACCCTATATATACCCCCATTACATTTATCATTTGATACACCATGAGAATGTTTTAAAAGATTTTAACAAGGGTTTAAGCTTGTTTTGTTTTTGTTTAAAAGAGTATTTAAGAAGCTTTTAAGCATTTGAGAGTTTGAGTTTGTGAAATCTATTGAGAATGTTTTAACAGATTTTAACAAGGGTTTAAGCTTGTTTTGTTTTTGTTTAAAAGAGTGTTTAAGAAGCTTTTAAGCATTTGAGAGTTTGAGTTTGTGAAATCTATTTCACAAGAGCTTGAGGAGATCATCTATTGGTGTTTGAGCATTCAACTCTTCTACTTCCACTCTTGATCTATTGAGAAGTTTTCTAAACTCAATCTAGCTTTATATTTTATATTGTTTGATTATCATTTTATTAAGCTAGTGTTCATATTGAGTTTAATTGATTTTATTTTATCTTTGTTTACACACAACCTATTGAGCTTATTGTATTTACATTCATAATATAATTAGGTTGTGGGATTGTGTAACTTAGAGAGTGAGCTTATAATTCGTTCTCATCCATTGTAGAGAACAAACACTTTGTATTGTGCTTATTGTGATATTCACTTTGTAATACACTTGTACACCGAGAGAAGTATGTGGCGCGAGTCGGGGATCGTCCCAAGAGGAGTGGCATCAGTTGACGAACCTAGGGAGCGGTTGTATCCGAGCACTTGAGGGAGACACATCTAGTTCAACACTTGAGAGGGTGTAGAGTGGGATTACATTGTATCCGAGCACTTGAGGGAGACACATCTAGTTCAACACTTGAGAGGGTGTAGAGTGGGATTACAATGTTAGTTGTAGAGTTTTCGGTAAACTAAAAAATCGTATCGTGTGGTGTAAACGTTATTTGGGTAAACGTAGAAAACCCGGTTGTGATAGTGGAGATCTCCTCGAGGTGAGGAGCGGAGACGTATGTCAAATGGTTAGACCGAACTCCGTGATCATATCGTTTTGTTTGTGATTGCATTGGCATTCTTATTCTTGTATTCATATCTTATATTGCCTTTGTGTATTGCACTTCATATGGCCCCTATCTCTTTTGTAGTTTGTTTATTTTACCCTTGTGTGATTTATATATCCTTGCTCATATAATTATAATATCTCATTGCTAGGATATATTCATTTGTTCATATTGCTTATCCTATCTCATTTATCTTGTTGTATTTCATACTTACTAAGATACCTTATTAATTAGTTTTAATTGGCATAAAATCGGATTAGATTAGCATAAGACCCTAATCACCCTCCCCTCTAGGGTCTAACAACCATATCCGATTTTAGCGGTTATGATTATGAATTTTCTTCACCGAGGTATATCCGTATCTGTATTCGTATCTGTATCCGAGATGGATACGCGGATATGGATATGATAAACTTCATATCCGAGCCGTATCCGGACCGAACGCACCCTAGTAGGGATCAACTGAAGTCTGAAGGGTAGTTGAGGTACCTATTTGCAGGACCTCTTAAGAACTAAGAGATGTGTGAGAAATTTTGAATATGTGAGGGACTAACGTGAATTCTTGAATATTCAAGAAAAAAATATCTAAAAACCTAAAAAAATAAACTCTTTTAAAAAATTGAAGTATGCCTTTAATTAAGGAAGGCGTTCTTCTTGTCTGAAAAAAGTTAATAATAATAATAAATACACTGCAATAGGTATATTTGTGCTCTAGAGCATACATTACGGAACAGTCTAACTAGTTTTGGTCAATGCAAGGAAACAAGAATTTATAATAGTTAACAACCATGAGAAATAAATTCCTATTTCATCCTTACTATTGAATATTGATTACTATTAACTGTTAGTTAACAACCATGAGAAATAAATTCCTATTTCATCCTTACTATTGAATATTGATTACTATTAACTGTATTATTTTTTTTTCAAGTAACAAAATCATGCCAGCTGATTCAATTCAAATTCTAGCATGATTACTCTAATTTCTATTTGTTAAATGATCTCCCTCAAAGTTCTTTATAAATAAAGGGGGAGACTACCTCAAAGTGTTTAATTAATTTAATTCAATAGCATGCTTATTTTCTCTAAGTTGCTCTGTTCTTCTCTCTGAATTCCAAGGTAAATTCCTTAGATTTTCTATTGAATTGTGTTTTAGATGTGAAAATGCTTTTAAGGGTAGTTTATTCTTTCTTGAGAACAGATTGTTAGAGAAAGCTCTTTTGTTCGTTGTTTAATTGAACTTTGGATTGTGTTAGGTTCATTGTTAAACCAATGAGTTGAAGAATTATCTCCATATGTTTCTTGTCAAGGAAAAGAAAAAAAAAGGCCAAAATTTTCATCAACACTATGTCACTTTTTCTATATTAAGAAAGATCACATATTTCTCGAGTATTTGAAGTTTGAAGGCTCTTAGTCTGGTTCTTCAATCAATCAACAAGTTTCAATAAGTTCCTTATATTGTCTCAATTGTTAGTGTGATCTCATCTAGAAAGTACTACTTATAACAGAGCTACTATATTCAATCAATTGGTTTCTTGATGAAGCTTATACTAGTACATCACCCTTTGCTTATCCGCACAAGTATTTCCTTTCCTTAATAGATGTTAATTTTGCCATCCCCGTATTGATCAGGTCGAAATGGGTCGGATGAAAGTTGAACTAAATCTGATAAGAAAACCACAGCTAAAGAAACAGTATAGGCAGCTGGTGACAGAAGAAGGTAAGATCATTGGCTAGGAATTTGATTTCAGGATGTAAGATTAGAATTGATTTAGGGATTGAACCTAATAGATCGAATCTATATCTCTGATACTATGTTAAGTTGGTATTGAAGAGAACTTGCAATTTTATGATAAGATTTACATGGTATACATACACAAACAGTAGCCCACACTAAGAGCACACTATGAGGCGGCTAGGAGGCGGCTGAGGCGCCTATACAAATATAGGACGGCTGACGGATCATAATGTTATCTAGCAATTGAGTTGTCGCTGAAGTTGTTTCTTTTCTTTAGGTGTTTTTTTTGTTTTTTTTAGGGGGGGGGGCTAGGAGGCGGCTGAGGCGCCTATACAAATATAGGACGGCTGACGGATCATAATGTTATCTAGCAATTGAGTTGTCGCTGAAGTTGTTTCTTTTCTTTAGGTGTTTTTTTTGTTTTTTTAGGGGGGGACTGAAAGTACTAGTATAATGAAGAAACCTTGACCAGTTAATCATGAACAAATTACGGCAACCATTTCCTAAATGACCGTTGGTTTCGAAAATAATCAAAACTTTCAAGTAAAATCAAGTAAGGTTCGTCTGTCCCGTTCTATTACTTCTATACCTAGAGCTAAAATTCTAACTACCTCTCATCCGAGAAAAAACAAACAAACTTCATTAATAAGCTGGCCTATATTTATGGAATGCTTAAATTTGGTGATACCATCAATTTAGATAGGCTCTTGCTTGAGACAATACTTGATTCTATAAGTAATATCGAATCATTAAAAAGGAGTTACACTGTCGATCGAGATTATGATAGAATCATCTCTCAATCACGTGTATTTCCTTCACGTTAGAAGGTCCTCATTTTTTATTGCATTAACTCATTCATTAATTGGTATGGATAAAAAGCCTAAGAAATTCAAAACTATTATTAAATAAATATGAAGATAGAAGCACTAGGTATACGTAGTTCATGCTAATTTGTATTGACAGCTGGTGTCAACTTTTGGGTTCATCTTGTTAAGTTTTTATAGATTGATCGATCCGTCATAATTGTCTCCATAATTTTGTGGATCAACTGTCAACCTAATAAAAGTTCTGCACTCAAATATCTGCGCATTCTATATACGGAGATTAACATAATTAAATGGTTTGGCATGCAGTTTGTCTATTAATGGTCCACAGTGAGGAGAGGCCATTTAAGTCATAGCTTGAATATGAAGAGTAATAACAAATTTTCTATCCTCATTCATATATAGATATATTCCTTGATATTTTTTCCTCTTACTAATACATATGGGTTCCTTGTCAGTTACTCATTACCCCTTTAGTCATCGATCACATGCAGCTCAAATTTGCATGCAGTGAATTAACCCATTTATATCACCTTTGCATGTGAACACTGTGGTTAGATGCTTATTATATATTTGATATTTGGGACTTAATTAG
>NC_033798.1:43510871-43529871 GCF_001876935.1 Asparagus officinalis | reverse complement strand
ACTTCTGTAAATTGCCTAAACAATAAGTATTTGAATGATGTTCAGAGGCAATTTCAGAAACTTTTCTTTTTCTCAAAATCTGAATATTTTTCACTTGAAAAAATACACAAAGATCAAAGCTTATGGGTATGTAAGTCTCTGTATTTTTTCTGAACAGATAACCTATTTATAGCCCTTGAAAAGATAATTTTTTGAACTTTAAAAACATTTAAAAACGGCTATAAACAGTCACAAATTCAAACTTTAAAATCTGGAAAAACTGTATCTGTAGTCGACTACAATACAGATTAGTCGACTACACTGAGTTCTGTTTGTGGAAAATTTGTAATAAGAAAAAATGAATGAAAGAAATGTATCTGATTTTATTCTCTCTAACTGTTTAGAAAAAGAATGTTTACAAATCTCTCAACTCTCGATTAACTCTCTATTACAATTGGATTTCTGATTACAAAAGAGAAGAGAATGATCTGGATTCTCTCCTTTGTTTAATTCTGGGTCCTTCTTGGTAGCGATGAGATGCCTCACTCGAATGCTTGCGTCGAGTTTGCTTCTCGTTGACGATCCGAATATCTATGCTCACTGGAACAACAGTCTTGTCTGGCTGATAACTCTTGACGAGTTTCGTGATTCAGAACAAGCAACAAACTCTCGTAATAGAGTTATTCAAACCGAAAATAATTCGGTTAATAGGCCAAGTATCGACGGTTTAGAGCTCCTCCGTTTGTTGATTCCCCAGACTATGTAAGGAGTCAATCCTCTTTTTCTGATTCTGGAAAAATCTGATCGAAAGATCCTCTCCAAGTGATCAAAATCCGATCTCCAAAAATCCCGAAAAGATCCCCTTTACTCTGTTGAGTTTGCTTGGTATTTATAGGGAGATTAGGGGTGTAACCGCCCCCATAATCCGCTCCTAAATGAGGGTTTAGTTGCCTCATTAATCGGTTGTAACAACCCACTAAAACCACTCCCCCGATCGTGGGTGATGAGCGGTTTTTGAAACTGCATGGATCGCGTTTGAACAAGTCAGAACTTTGACATGCGTTCTGGCATAGATTCTGTGTTTGAACGCAACATCTGGAGGTGCGTTCTGCAGCGATATTGAGCTGCGTTCGCGTTCGAGCTGTGCTTGGCAGCGATTGGAGCTGCGTTCGAGCTGTGCTTGGCAGCGATTGGAGCTGCGTTCAGTGGCTGATTGTTGAAGCTGGATTCGGGTTTCTCTGTCTTTATGGATGACACCAATGACCAGTAAAGCTGATTTGAGCTGCGTTCAGCGGCTGATTTGAGCTGCGTTCGAGCTGTGCTTGGCAGCGATTGGAGCTGCGTTCAGTGGCTGATTGTTGAAGCTGGATTCGGGTTTCTCTGTCTTTATGGATGACACCAATGACCAGTAAAGAAGGTCTTATTCAGGCTATTTGTGACAATTGAGGCGTCTCAATAACGCTTTATCAACTGCAGGTCACGATCTCCACTAAGATTTCTTTGCATGGTTTAATCATGTGTCCCTCAGTGTGTCGAATATCATTACACTGCTCATCAGCACCTCTAATAGTTGCTAATATAATATTAGTCATGTTGTTGTCGCAGCCATCAAGATCAATCATCTCACATAAGAAGCTGCATTCAAGTTTGCAGCGGTTGATGGTACGTAGGGAGGACTTCCACGTCTTGGTTTGAAGAGATCGTCGATTTGTAATCTCTTTCTGTTAGAGCGTTGCGAAAGATCGTCGTTTTGTAATCTTTGCCTTAGCTCTTTGATATGTGAAAGTCTTCAAATTGTAACCTCCTGGAAGTCGTCAGATTGTAACTTCCATTATCGGTGTTTGATGGGGAATCAGCTATCTATTATTATTTTTGGACAGCCTACAGAACCCCCTCCAAAGTTTTCGAAAGTTCGCGGTTGACTGGGACGAATTTTCGAAACACTTTGGAATCCAAAAATTTTGTTGATCAAATGCACCTCATCGCAGATTGAGTGAAGCGTCTTCGTTGACTTCATCATTCTTTTTTTTTGTTCATCTGTAATGACTTTTGGGCTTTAGCTTGTTTGACTAAGTTCGTCATCTTCAGGGAAGCTGGGTATTTCTGAGTTTAAGACAGATCTGACATCATAGATGGAGAGAACCATAAGCCTATATCAGAAGGACTTTATCCCCAGCTTAGTCAGGAAGACGGCCTCAAAGGGATTCACTTTATCTTCTTTCTTGATCAGCTCGTCTGGGGCAATAGTCTCGTCCATATCGCCATTATTTGGAATATTAACCCTTTTGAAAGGGTTAGTTACGTGATAGGCTGAGGTTGATCACCAGAACGCATGTCCAAATCATGTGTTCGACTGTTGAAACGTGAAGTTGCGTTCGGAAGTTGAAACCCCCCTTTTTGAAAACGCGAGAATCACGTTTCGGGTGAGATTTTGCCTAAAATCCCGCTTCGATTTGACAGCTACAGCTGTGTATAAATGGGTTACTGAGGTCAAATCAAAAGGTCATTCGACTTTTCCCCTTTTTACTCGATTTCTAAACAGGGCTCCTGTTCATCTTCTCCAGCGCTTCAACGGAGGAAAGGATCCGTTCCTAAATACTTCGCCCATCTTCGTCTTCCTCGCCACGGTTGCCATGGGACCCAAGAAGAAAATGGCTTCTAAATCGAAGACCGCCCAAGCTCAGGATGTTCCTTCGGCTAGAACCTCCGGGGATGATCAAGTTCTCATGCCTTCGTCGCTGGTTTCTTCAACTAATGGTAAGATTGAACCATTGGAAGTTGGTTTGATAGATCTCACGTCCCTGACCCCTGATTGACGATCTGTATTTAAGCTCAAGAGATAATTCTGAGCTGGTAATCAATTTCAAGAAAACGCATGGCTAGCTCCATCGTTCATAAAATTTCAACGCAGGTTTAGACCCTGCGTTTAAAATCTTAGAGGTAGGTTGAGACTCTGCGTTCAAGACTCCGAACGCAGGTCTGAATCTTTCGTTCAAAATTTTAGATGTGGGTTGAGACCCTGCGTTCGAGAATCTGAACGCAGGTCTAAACCTTGCGTTCAAAAATTTAGATGCAGGTTGAGACCCTACGTTCGAGAATCCGAACGCAGGTCTAAACCTTGCGTCCAAAAAATTAGCTGCAGGTTAAGGCTCTGCATTAAATGATCTGGACACAGGTCTGAGACTTGTATTCTTGAGTTAGACTTCTTCTGATTGATTTTTTTTCTTATTTTGCAGTGTTCTACTCCAACGATCCTCTTTCGTTCAACTACTACTTTGGTCACGCGGGAGGTGCGGTGAAGAATACAATCTTCAGTTTTGCCTTCGAGTATCCAATATTTCAGAATACCCACAAAGAACAGTCGAAGCTCATCACCCAAGCCTTCCCCGAGACTCTTAGATCCTTGGTTACGGATGCTAAATTTAAAACCACTGAACTTGAGATTTTACAGAAACCATCCTTTCTTTTCGGGGATTCTGTTAAGATGGACCCTAAGCGGGTGTCGGAAGGGAACTACAAATGGCTGAGGACTGTTAATAATCGTCGCCTTTTCCTTCCAAATTTGGAGCGGATGTGGCCGCTTTCTTATTATCAGTGCACTTCTATCCCGCGACAGATGAACTGGGAACTTGTTCAGGATCAAGGTGGTATTGCTACGGGGCACATTACTCATCGTGGCACTCATCCGGCTGGTTTCAATAATTTTATGGCTTTGAAGCCAGGTTTATTCCAAAAAGAGCATCCTGTCGGAGAGCCTGCTAAATTGGCGGAGGTGTTCATTAGAATATTTATTTCTGTCAAAGGAGAATTCCCTGCTCGGGATTTTAGGGCCCCTACTTGGGTTCACTCCAGTGATACGGACTGGTGGGCCCGGATGATAAAATTCGTCTTGGAGGAACTAGAAGAACCTTTGAGAATTTTGGATTTGAGAGTTCCAATAATGGCCACTTGATATGGCATTTCTCCGAATTACAGCGGACTCTTTGCTATGCTGGAATTCTACAACCCTCACACCGGCACCTTTTTCACCCCAGTTGGTGAACTGGGCTTCGCTCTCCACGAAATGTTTAAAATTTCTGGATTGTCCTTTGGAGAATTGCCTTATGAGGAGTTTGTTCTCGGAAGCAGAGAATTAGAGATCCTGAAAAATGGTGCTCCCGAAGTCTACGACACTTACTGGGAATTGATGTGCCATTTCCAGATATGTGCGCAAATTACCGGGAAAAGAGCAAGTGGTGTAAAACAAGGACAGTGGTCGGAGTATCTTTTCCGCAATCTATGGGACAAAGAAGCCGATGTGACTCGCTTAGCCGCCAGTATCAATGACGCAACTTCTCATTATACTTGCGAGGTTGAGGAGGATGTCTTCCCGGCGTTTACCACGTTCGAAAGCTTCCACTATCAGGCAGAAGTTCCTATCTCTAACATGGCTTTGTTCGCTGGTTTTCTGACTCTCTGGTTGAAGCGTTGTGTGGTACCCACAAGACCGGTGGATGCTATTACCGTAGAGGTCTTATATCCTGCTGTTCTATTGGCTTATGGACGACCCTTGAATCTTCTTTCAGCCATGGTGTGCTGCTTACAAAGTGGTTTGCGGGAACTATCTTCCGAATTTGTTTCTGTCAAGAAAGTGGATTCCGACGGGAAGACTATCATTCAGACCCCAACCCCTCGAGTGCCGATGCCATACATTTATTTGGTATCTTGGTTCGTGTTGCACTGTCCTTCGATAATGACGACTCCTGAATCAAGTGGCACTTCAACTCCTCTTGTTCAGCAATTAGAAACCTCTGAATGGGCCGGTTGGTATCAAGTTAAATTCCGTGAAATATTGAGACGGGATTATAATTACAAGATTGCTTGTAAGTTTCCCACTTTCGAGGGCGGCGCATATGGAGAACTTCATCAAGACACTCCGGGACCAAATTCTTTCACCATGCTTAGCAGGGGTGCCTTTTGGTGGCTCATAAACATTCGTCCGGGCTATCTTATTTTTCGACAAGGGAGGAAATGCTTTATTGAACCATATCAGCCTTATCGCTTTTCTCGGCAATTTGGCTATGATCAGCTCTATGTTGGGAATCCAAACCCTACTCTTGCGTACACAGGTAATGTGTATGAAGGAGCAAGAGCTTGGTATTACTCGGTAGCAGGATGTACAGGAGCGAAATTCCGACTGCCGCACAAGGTGCCCAACGTTCGTACTTCTTTGAGCTTTTGCACGTGGTACAAAGCTGCTTCTCAAATTTCAGCTTACAACATGAATACCTCTTGCTTGAAAGCCATCCGCAAATGGTACGCCTCAAAGAAGAGTGCCAAAAGGTTCCGCGCCCGTGGTGCTAGCGAATATTTATCATATGAGAAGTCGATTCCAGAGGACGAACAGCAATAATCACCAGAGCAAGTTCAGGAAGAGGTCAGGATGCCGGATACTCGTGAGGTAGAACATTCAAGAGTTCAGACTCGGAGTAAGAGTGCCACTGGAAAACGGGCGTTGGGGCCGGTTGAAGAAGCCAAGTATGACAAAAGAGCTCGTCGGAAGTTAACGCTCGAACCCCTTGCTTCCAAACTTATGTCGGATGCTCAGAAAGCATTGTGTACCGAAGAGGAAGAACAAGAATCGACTGCTATGGAACTCTCGCCTCAGCCTGGTCTCCCCACAGTTGGTCCTGCTTTAGGAGGCCAGGATTCTTCTGCTCATTCATTGCATGAAGAAGAGCGTGGAGATGAATCTTTTGCAGGGGGTGCGGAGTTTGTCCCCGAAGACACGCTTCATGATACTGCCTCCACTGCTTCTCATATTGCAGAAGATATACCTCCTGTCCAAGAACTTACTGTGACTGCCCAGCAAGACCCGGTAGCGGACAAGTCTCCTTCTGCTTCTGTGTTACTACCACCTACAGGAAGTACGGAGTTAAGCCCTATGACTGGGGTCATGTCAAAACCTACTATCGCTGAGGATCCACCAGCATTTTCTTCCGTAGGCGAAGATGAGCCCATGGACCATAGCGATGGCGATGATGATATGGATGATGATGGCGACCAAAGTGGGGGTAATGACAATGATGACAACTTGGGTGATGACAACGATGATCCCGATGACTTGGATGTTCCACCCCCGTCTTCTGCCGACAAAGCGTCAGCCTACATTCCTTTACTTCTCACTGGTAAGTGTCGTTTGTTTCTACTTGTGACTAATCTTGCTCTGTATTTAAACAGTTTTCTCATATAGATCCTATGATACATGAGGCGAGTACTGTCACCACTCCTCCGACACAACAGCTTACGCCACCACCAGCTCGGGTGTCAGAGCCACCTCGCTTGGAGACCTCAACGACAGCTCTTTATTGACAATTTCTCTAGCCTCTACGGAAGTGGTAGACGTGCCAAGGTCATCTAAAATGGGGGAGCTGATGGCTCTGCAATCGAGTCCCTCTCAGCTGGATACTAGGATGAAGGCTCAGTTCAAACGAGAAGAAGCCATCGTCACTGAGCTCAACGTCAAAAGTGCTACCTCACTTGTGAATTATCGCACAAAAGCTAGTGCCCTGGAGGAGGCTAAGAAGGAGGTAGAAGCTATGATGTCCAGTGATGACGAGCTTCGAAAACGGGCCGAGATGTTGGTTCGGGCCGACCATGAAGAAAAACTTTCTGACATTAAGTCTCAGCTAGCCTCATTTAGTTTGATGAATTGATGAACTTGCTTTTGTATCGTTCTTTTGGTAGGAACAACACTTATCTTAGGTCACCTTGTTTTCCTTTGAATAAAGGTAGTGCGATGAAATACCAGTTTGATATTGCAACAACAACTATCTATTCCTCTTGTATTATGCTTTTGCCTTAAATACTGGAATAATCCTGTATTGCGATCTGAGCAACTTTGAGGACTTATCGCTCTATTGACGAGAGTCGATAAGTTAGAAATGTTGCGCTTGGAGCAACTTTGAGGACTTATCGCTCTATTGATGAGAGTCGATAAGTTAGAAGTGTTGCGATCGGAGCAACTTTGGGGACCTATCGCTATATTGATGAGAGTCGATAAGTTGGAAGTGTTGCGATCGGAGCAACTTTGAGGACTTATCGCTCTATTGACAAGAGTCGATAAGTTAGGAGTGTTGCGATCAGAGTAACTTTGAGGACCTATCGCTCTATTGATGAGAGTCGATAAGTTAGAAGTGTTGCGATCGGAGCAACTTTACTTTGAGGACCTATCGCTCTATTGATGAGAGTCGATAAGTTAGAAGTGTTGCGATCGGAGCAACTTTTGGGATCTATCGCTCTATTGATGAGAGTCGATAAGTTAGAAGTGTTGCGATCGGAGCAACTTTGAGGACTTATCGCTCTATTGATGGGAGTCGATAAGCTAGGAGTGTTGCGATCGGAGCAACTTTGAGGACCTATCGCTCTATTGATGAGAGTCGATAAGTTAGAAGTGTTGCGATCGGAGCAACTTTGAGGACTTATCGCTCTATTGATGGGAGTCGATAAGCTAGGAGTGTTGTGATCGGAGCAACTTTGAGGACCTATCGCTCTATTGATGAGAGTCGATAAGTTAGAAGTGTTGCAATCGGAGCAACTTTGAGGACTTATCGCTCTATTGATGGGAGTCGATAAGCTAGGAGTGTTACGATCGGAGCAACTTTGAGGACCTATCGCTCTATTGATGAAAGTCGATAAGTTAGAAGTGTTGCGAACGGAGCAACTTTGAGGACTTATCGCTCTATTGATGGGAGTCGATAAGCTAGGAGTGTTGCGATCGGAGCAACTTTGAGGACCTATAGCTCTATTGATGAGAGTCGATAAGTTAGAAGTGTTGTGATCGGAGCAACTTTGAGGACTTATCGCTCTATTGATGAGAGTCGATAAGTTAGAAGTGTTGCGATCGGAGCAACTTTGAGGACTTATCGCTCTATTGATGGGAGTCGATAAGCTAGGAGTGTTGCGATCGGAGCAACTTTGAGGACCTATCGCTCTATTGATGAGAGTCGATAAGTTACAAGTGTTACGATCGGAGCAACTTTGAGGACTTATTGCTCTATTGATAAGAGTCGATAAGGTAGTTATGATGACAAAATTGTTATTGTGTAACATAATTCCACTTGCAGTTGTAGGGGTTCAGAGGAACAGAACCACCCCCTGCGTTTGGGGCCTTTGAATTGGATTGCGTATGCGCTGTGTATTTGAACGCATCTCCAGACCATCGCGTTTGGCTTCCTCTATAAATTTTTCAAACGCAAGGCTTTGTCTTGCGTCTCATCAGAAGTCTAAACGACTGTAATGATGACGAAGAGATCTCTTCGGGGTGGGAGTCTTGGGACTCTATACTACCCACAGTAATTATATAAATAGCCTTGATTGGTCTTGTCAAGGACCTTAATCGCTTAGGCTTCCTTCTTGAAATTAGAAACGAGTTTCTTCTCGTTGATTCCAAAAACTGTTCAGCTGTTCTGTTTCATCTTCCAGCGATGGCCCCCAATAGATCTCGCTCGAGCGATGACGACCATATGGTGCATCCTACCCCGCCATCAGAGAAGGTTTTCGGGTCCTCTTCCAGGCCGACGTCGACGCCTCCCACGCCTGGTCCTCGAGGTAAGTTTCACTGCCTTCTTCGTTTCAGGCATTCTTCATCAATGGGTTTTCTTGAAATCCTATAGATGAGTTCTGGTTGATGTTGACGAATAAAATTCGTCTTTTCGATCTTGAATGTGCACAGAATTTGCATTTCTCTTAGTTAAAACTGTTCATCTTCTTTACTTTGGATCCTAAAAGAACTTCCTGTGTTCATTGTAACGATGAAGAATCCAACTCTTGACGTTGAACACACGGAGAAGTTTCTGTGTTTGTTGATAAGATTTGTTCGTCTTAGATACGAACAATCATTCATGTGTTCTTTGATCTTGAATGCGGAAGAAAACTTCCGTGTTTATTGATAAGATGAAGGGCTGATCCCTTAATCTGGAACGCAGGAAGAAGTCTTGCGTTCATAGCTGTTCAACGCAGGTTTAGCTTCCTTGCGTTCAGACTGATCTTGACGCATGCTTAGACTGCTGCGTTCACATTTATCTGCATTTCTGACTTTGCTTTTGGCTTGTCTGCAAGGTGGGGCTTCTGCTACTGATCCCCTCATCCTATTTGATGATGAAGAAGAACTGCCCCAAGGAGACATTCCTTTGATTACTCCCCTCGCTATGGTTCCCCCTGGAAAGGCCTTTACTCCAGATTTTGAAAGTGTGAACTTCCTCACTGAGCTTCTAGAGAACATGGTGAAGCAAGCATACCTTATTTCTGAGCAAGGATGGGCCCCATTCTTAGAATTCCAGGACTCATTCTTTGAGGTGATGCGCTTACTTAAACGCATCAACCGTAGCTGGGCTTATCACTGTGGCGAGAAAATTTATTTCTTCTCAGGTACTGTGGAAAGCTTGGGGAAATTGCAGACTGCTGATTTGAAGCCTGAGATAGAGGAGGCTCTTCAAGTCTTGTGTTCAGGACCTGGTGCTGCTACTGCCACTGCTAAAGAGTTAAGGATGAGGGCTGAAGCAGAGGTTTGCGCTAAGCATTCTGAGCGTATAGCCAAGGCTAAAGCCCGCCTCGCATCTTTTTCTCTTTGAAGACTTTTATAATGATTTTTGGCTTGTAATAACTTTTGTTATTTCCGCAACAATTATTACTTTTGCCTATGATGAATTGTGAACATTTTCTGCAATGATATAGTCTCTTTTGTGATATGAGAATTTCTAAAAACTGTTCCTTTGCGTTTGAATGATTTGAACACAAGCTTGTCAAAGACGCAGGGTTCTGACTTTGCGTTCAGACAGATCTGAACGCAGCTCTGAGACTTGAATTGTAGTCATACGACTTGCGCTCAGAGAGATCTGATGCATTCCTATTTGCTGAGGATTCCTTTTGCCGTTGTTAGGGTAATCTCTAAAAATTTCTTCATTGTTAGTTGAAATTCTGCGCTTGAACGCACTTAGCGTGGGTCTACCTCTTTATAGGAACCATGAACGCAGGGCTACAACTTGCGTTCAGAAGATTTGAAACACCGTCATAGAACTTGCGTTCGAGGAAGCTAAGCACTCTTTCAATCTTGGGTGCACTTCTTAGGCCGCTAGAATTTTTCCACTGAACCAAATCAATCCAACAACTTAAGAAATTTTCTTTATTATAATATTTCTCGACAACTTAAATCGTCAGAGGTGTAATGTTAACTTGACGACATACAAAGTAGGAGAACTTATTTGTTCAGACAAACATTTGATGAGCAACACCCAGCTAAGCTCAAGAGACTTGTAGCTTACGGGTAATATTGTTTGAGAAATTTTTCATTAATTGGCATCATAAGTCTGTCGCCTTTTTTATTGATGAGACGGTAAGCTCCGTTGGAATAGACTGTCTCTACCACAAAGGGTCCTTCCCAATTAGGATTAAACTTCCCTTTGGTTTTATGAGTCATCACCATGGGTCGTCGGTTAGCCAAAACCAAATCGCCTTTCTTGAAAATCCGCTCCTTGACCTTTTTATTATAGACTTTAGAGATGCGAGCTTGATATAATTCAATCTGTTGTTGAGCCTGAAGTCGTTTGTCATCTAAAGCTTCAAGTTCCTGCAAACGTCGTTCATGTTTCTCTTCATCTGTCAGTCCAGTTGTGATAGCGACTCTTAAGGAAGGAATTTGGATTTCTAATAGCAGTACGGCCTCACAGCCATATACCAAAGAGAACGGCGTAGCTCTTGTAGGGGTCCTCACTGTTGTGCGGTAAGCCCACAAACATTCGCCGAGTCTTTCGTACCAATCTCGTCGGCTCTTGGAGACAAACTTCTTGAGGAGCTTCACGATAGTTTTGTTAAAAGCTTCCGCAAGACCATTTGCCGGCGGATAATATGCCGTGGATGCGACACTTTGGATGCGCAATTTATCACAGAATCTTTGAAATCCAAAGCTAACAAATTGTGTCCCGTTATCGTGAACTATTCATCTCGGGACTCCAAAGCGATAGATGACGTGATGTTTAATGAACTTGATCACATTCTTTGCCTTGACTTCTTTTAGCGGGACTGCCTCTGCCCACTTGGAGAAATAATCGGTTACGGCCAAAATGAACCGGTGCCCTTTAGAAGTTGGAGGAGAAATTGGTCCCACAATATCCATGCCCCACATTTCAAATGACCAAGTTGTAGATGTAGGATGTAAATTACCTGGGGCTTGATGGATAAAGTCCCCATGAATCTGACATTCGTGACAGCGTTTAGTATAGTCGACCGCATCTGCGAACATCCTCGGCCAATAATAACCGATTCGTCGGAGACGATCGCCTAATTTAGCTCAAGGCTGATGAGCTCCGCACATTCCGTCGTGAGCTTCCTTAAGGGCCTCTTTTGCTTCCTTCCGGGAGAGACATCAAAACAAAACTCCGTCATATGATTTGCGGTATAGGGTTTGAGAGATTGCATCATAATAGAATTGGAGGGCCTTTCGTTTGATAGTAGCCGCATCTTTAGGATCATCAGGTAATATTCCGTATATAGTATAGTCGATATACGGGAATCGCCAATCTCTAGCTTCAAATTCCATTAATGTTGTACAGACTTCTCCTGTCAGTGTTTTATCAGGGTTTCCTTCTGTAGGAATCTTGAGATAGTATAACTTGCGTCCTGCAACCGAGATTGTAGTTTCATCCCCTGGAGGCAACGCTAATGAAGTTGCCAGTGAGGCCAAAGTATCTGCATAAGCATTCTTGGCTCGTGGAATGTATTCAATAAAGAAACCTTCGAACTTCTCAGCTTGCTTTAGCACTGCGGAGTGGTACGGGATAAGATCCTCGTGATGTACTTCGTATTCCCCTCGAACTTGGTTCACGATAAGCTGAGAGTCACCGTAAGCTTCGAGGTGCTGAACGTGAAGTTCCTCAGCAAATTGCATTCCTAATAACAAGGCGTTATATTCGGCTACATTGTTGTTGCAGGGTTCGATTAGGGAAAATCCCCTTGGTATTACGTGACCGTTCGGGGAAACGAGTACCACCCCCACCCCTGTAGTAATTGCTCCATGAGGATTTGCTCTGGATGCACCGTCGAAGAACAACTTCCACACCTGCATGGTTTCTTGAGTAACACAAGTTTCGGTGACTTCGTCAGGTAATTCTTCATACAACTTAGACGTTCCTGACACTGGATGATCGGCTAAGAAGTCTGCCAGTGCTTGACCCTTGACCGCCTTTTGAGGCATGAACTGTATGTCGTATTGTGACAAGAGGATGGCCCATTTTGCAAGCCGGCAATTTAGAGATGATGGTTTCGTCATCAGAACTCTCAAAGGATTCACCTTAGAGATGACGTGAATTGTTTGTCTAACTAGGTAATGTCGCATCTTTTGAATTGCGAATACCAAGGCGAGATATTCTTTTTCGACCGGATTGTACCGGTGTTCGGCTCCCATCATAGTCCTGCTCAGGTAATAGATGGCTTGTTCTTGACCTTGATCATTGTTCTGAGCTAACAAAGCACCAAGAGGCTCAGGTAATAGATGGCTTGTTCTTGACCTTGATCATTGTTCTGAGCTAACAAAGCACCAAGAGAATGCTCCATGGCCCTTACATATAACAGGAATGGTTTTCCTGATATTGGGGCCACGAGAACTGGCGGTTGAGTTAAATATCTTTTAATCTCTTCAAATGCTCTTTGACACTCTGCATCCCAAACAAAGGATATTCCTTTCTTCATGAGTTTAGAGAAAGGTTGGCAGCGCCCTGACAAATTCGATATAAATCTTCGAATGTAGGCCAGTCTGCCTTGCAAACCTCTAAGCTCTTTAAGGTTCTTCGGAGGTGGCATGTCTTGGATGGCACGCACCTTCTCTGGATCAAGAGAGATTCCCTTGGAAGTAACGATAAATCCCAGGAATTTTCCACTTGAAACTCCGAGAAACGATTTTGTCGGATTCATCTTCAGCTGATGTGCTCGCATGATCTCGAACATTGTCTTCAGATCTGCCAGATGATCATCTTTACGTTGGCTCTTCACTGCTATATCATCAACATAGCACTCGATCTTCTTTCGTAGGTGTTCATGAAAGATTGTGTTCATCGCACGTTGATAAGTTGCACCCGCGTTTTTCAGGCCGAAGGGCATCACCGTATAGCAATACACCCCCAGTGGTGTCCTAAAAGCGGTATGCTTTTCGTCTTCTGGGTGCATCTTGATCTGATTGTACCCTGAAAACCCGTCCATGAAAGACATCTTTTCATATCCACAGGTGTTATCGATCATAACGTCGGTGATAGGAAGTGGAAACTCATCTTCTGGACAAGCTGCATTAAGATCGCGAAAGTCGATGCATATCTGTACCTTACCGTTTTTCTTGGGCACTGGGACGATGTTAGCCACCCAGTCAGGGTGTTGCTCTTCCCTAACAAAACCTGAGTCTATGAGCTTTTTGACTTCTGACTCAATTGATTCCATGATCTCTGGACGAAACCGGCGTTGCTGTTGTTTAACGGGTTTGGCGCCCGGATCGATATTAAGACGATGTGTGGCCACTTTTGGGTCAAGACCATGCATATCTTCATAATTCCAAGCAAAGACATCTATGTATTCTCGGATGAGAGATATAAGATCTTCTTTTTCGGATGATGATAAGTCTTCAGCTATGAAGATAGGCTTGGGGTTAGATTCATCTCCCATGTTGACCTGGATCACTTTATCTTCAGTGGGTGGTTCGCGTTGTTCAAAGCACATATCCCACAAGATGTTGAGGCGTTTGATCTAAGGATCGTCGGTGAATTCGATTAATTCTTCATCACCCCTTGCGTTCTCGTCCGGATGACTGGTCGAAACCATGTTTACAGTTAGACTTTTAAAGAAAGGCCCAACACTGACGTCGGATTCCCAAGAAGATGTCCCGGATGAATGGTCCTGACGCAAATAATTACTGATTTCATTTTCTGAGGCTGATGGGGTTGTGATATAGCCCACGCCTCTTCCGGTTTTTTGGTAGTAGTCCAGAGGTTTTCCTTCGGGGGTGAGAGACATCCGAATTGGTGTCCGCCTTCCTCTCCCGAAGTTTAAGCCCTGCTTTTCATTAAAGTTATATCCCATTCTTTTCATTAAATGTATAGAATTGGGTTCATGGTAATGAAATTGAGGGACTCCATCATCTTCTTCTGAGCTTCCCCAAGACAGATTGGCTTTTGCCCTTTCTTTTTGGACGGGACTTCGAAGAAAGCCTTTTGTGCATCTTCTACTTCTTCATCGGAAGTGAAGGATGACTTAATTGGCAGTGTAAGACATGCCTCTGCACACAATGTGTGCCATGAGTGGGTACCTGCATCATGATCACTCGCTATTTGTCCAACTTTAAAAGATTCACCAGACAAGTACGCCAAAATAAAGTCTTCATTAATGCACCACTCTCCCTCACTCAGTACATTATTATTGTTCTTGACTGGATCAATTACATCAAAGTTCAACTCCCATGGACAATTCCCTTCCGGATCCGGTTCGACGTCTGCTTCATTACCGCTGTCAACATCTTCTTCCTCTTGCGATTCTGAGTAGAAGACTGAATCGGTATGGAAATTTTCCACTCCTCTGAAGGGGTATTTCTCCGCAATCAGGGTTCGAACTTCATCTTCATCATTGACATACTTCATAACTTGATGTAGGGTGGATGGGACAATGTGATTTGCATGAATCCATGGTCGTCCTAATAACAGATTATAGGACGTGTCCGCATCTATGATGTAACAAGTCACCTCGGATCTGAGATCTCCGATCTGACATCTGAGTTTGATCTTTCCCATGGGCCGAGTGCTGTTAGCATTAAACCCGAAGATAGTAGTTTGGGTAGCGTGCAGCCGATGCATAGGAATCCCTAAAACTTGCATAACTCTGTATGGCATGATACTGAGTGCCGAGCCGGGGTCAACCTGAACACGGCTGATTTCTGACGACCCAATGTATCCTGTGTAGTACAAGGGTCTGTCATGTTTATGTTTCACTTGCATATCTTCCGGAGTGAATGATATGCAGGGCAGGCTTCTGACTGCCTGTAAACACTGCAGACAGGATTGATCTTCAGATGCTTCAGGAATTGGAGTAACTTGAGTGATGAAGCTCACAGGATTGATCTTCAGATGCTTCAGGAATTGGAGTAACTTGAGTGATGAAGCTCTCCGTGTTCTTCAAGGCTTCAATCAGATCTTCTCTGGTGGTTTTGGACAACTTCAAGAGCTCATATAAGGTGATCCTGGCAGGTATGTTGGCTAACTGCGCCATCACATTAAATTGGTAAGGGGCGCTTGTTTCACCAAGATCTTGATGAAGATTCTTGTTGAACTGGAGCTCTTTTTGTTTCCCTTTATCAACCGGCTTCTTTGGCACAGAACCCCTAGTGTCTTGGGGCTGTTCTTCAGCTTCTTGAGCATTCTGGTCATAGTTCCTCAAATAAGCTTTCCCTGAACGAGTACCAGGGTTACCCTCTGGGTATGCTGCTAGGACGATCCTCTCTTCTTCTGAGTCGGTGAGAGGTTTGAGATGGTTATTATTCTCATTAACAGAGGGGCTAATCATGTTGGATGACTTAGCCTTACTTCATTTCTGCTTGAATGCAGTGTTCGTCCATTGCTGATCTTCAATTAGGTCCGGATGGACCCACATGATCTCTCCTTTTGGGGTAGTGAGGGGTACCAACCCCCTGCCCTTCTGATTGTATAAGTCGGTGTTTTTCAAGTGCATTTCCCCTTTACGGACTGGGATAACACCGTCTGCAGCAGCTACAGGGGGAAAGTCACCGAACTGGACCGCAATCAAATTAGTGGATACAGTCTTCTGCTCCGGCTTCAGAGTAAGTACGTTGGCATTCACCAAATTTTGCAAGATGTCTTTGAACACATAACATTTTCTTGTAGGATGTCCCAAGAACCTATGATAGCGACAGTAATTGGGGTCATCTACCTTTCCTGCTTCATCTGGCTTTCTGATTTCGGGGAGCTGCAATTTATTGTTTTTCCGAAGTAGTTGGAACAGAGTTTCCACATGCTCTTCTTTGAACGAATACTGCTTGGGCGCTCTTTGCTGATTGGGTGGCTTGCCTTGCTTAGTAGGCGGTGGTACTTGCGTGTAGTCAGCCACTAAAGTCTCTTTTCCCTTAGACCGCTGGGTGTTGTTCTGATTGCGTTGCTGCTGCGGCATGGGTTGTGGCTCTTCTTCACCTTTGACCCGAGCGACAATCTCTTCAGCTTGCTCCCCTTGCGAAACTAACTATCTCCAGGAGCGACATTCTGCTACTCCCATCAGAGCGAGGAGCTGAGTCTGCAGGTTGTGCCTGCAAGTTTCAACTAGAGTTGATTGAGTCATACCTGATAGGCATCGCAATGCCATGCTGCGGAACCTCTCCACATAAGCCTTAATAGATTCTCCTTTCTTTTGCTTTGTGGCGAGAAGGGTAGGGACCGAGACTTCTGTGTCATCTTCGAAGAATCTGGCCAAGAAAAGCCTTTCCAGATCTACCCATTTCTTGATAGATCCAGCAGGCAGTTTCATAAACCATTCAAAGGCCACTCCTTTAAGAGTGCCGATGAACAAGCGCGTCAGGATGGCATCATTGGCTACCACATCTCCGGTCTGTGACTTGAAGTAGTAGATGTGCTGATTTGGTGATCCTGTACCGTCAAAAGGTTATAGCGTTGGAGCCTTAAACTTTGGCGGATAGGGAGTTGTATCCCATTCTGCAGGGTAAGGCCGTATCACTCCTTCCTCGCGAAGCTCGCTTCTGTTGGCCATTGCGTTAAGGCGGGCTTCTAGCTCATCTACTTTGGTTGACTGAGGATACAGCTCTTTTTCCATCTCTTTCTCATTGTCGGAAGAAGAGTCCAAGTTGTGAGTCTCACGATCTGAATGTTCGTGTGCTTTTTGCTTTCCCTTTGACGTTGTCCTCCGGGAAGACTCAGGTTTTGGCCCCTCTTCTATGAGAAACTGGGCCAACATGTCCTTCAATTGGAGAAGTGTTTCCTGTTGCGCCTGGAGCATGACATGATGTTCGTCCACTCTTTTGGCTATGTCCTCAGGGTTTCCCGTCATATAAACAAAAACCTTCTGTGCTCCGACAGAGCTTGAAGATTGAGATTCAGCTATTGCCGAATGTTCATCACTTGTCATAATCCCTTTGGCCAACTTTCAATAATCTACTGAGCGAATAGCTCTGGTCCGTGACCAAGTATGTCGATATACCCCTTCGAACTCATCGCAAATTTCTCGAACAGTCGGAGAATGGCTTCTTTCTGATTCATCAGAACTAGGACACGGGGCCTTTCCTCTGCTGGTCATGTTGATGGTGGCCTGAGGGTATTCGGCTTCAGAAACTTTCTTCTTTTGACGTCGTCGTTTGGTAGGTCTTGCGACGTCAGACAGTCTGTCGAATACAGACCTACGAGGCTCAGGCATACAACAGTGACATTCGGAAAGGACTGTTGAAATAAGTCGCTCACATTGACATGAATGAGCCGCTTGCTGCATTGGCTGTTCTCTGGAGAGTAACTCTCGCAAATCAGAGACTTGAGGATAATTCTTTGTCGGGGATGAGACCCCCTGTCCTTGAATGGGCGAAACTGGTTCTTGTTGGACGTGAATCTTAAACCCAGGTCGACTCTCTTGAACTTGGCGGACCCCATCGCATTCGGGAGTCGAAGTGCGAGGGTCGCGTTTTGATTTATAAACACCAGGCCTTGGCCTGCGTTTAGTTGATGAAACAGAACCCTTAGGGTCTTGTTTTGTTTGGACGCACTCGTGAGGTGCTTGTTTTCCCTTAACAGGGCTGTGTTTTGATTGGACAATGCACCACTGAGGGTCTCGTTTAAGTTGAATCACCCGAGGTTTATAATTGGATTCATTACCTCGAAGTGTGCGTTCTGGAGTATGAACGCAATGCTTGGGCAGAGCTTCAGAAATACAATCCTTGCGTTAGGCCAGGGATCGATTTTCTCGGAGATGTGCTCATCGGATGGATCTTCTTCGACTTCGAGCGGTGTTTTTCTTGGCTTGTTTCAAAGCTTTAGTAGCAGCGTCATCGGCGTTGATTGTGCCTTTCTCTGTCAAAGGCCTCTTATAACCAAGTACACGCCGTGTCGAAATGAGCGTGGGATCTTCAGATTGCAGAGCAAGTTTGAGGCTTTGGCCAAAGGAGAGGGCTTTCTTTGGCGTCTCAACAGCAGTTAAAACCTCTTTAGAGCTCTTACAGGCATCTCGCCTAGCCTTAGGGCTAAGCGATCCAGAGGAGAGGGCCTCCTCGTACTTGGCTTGGTCAAACTCCACAACAAGAGTTTCGACGATTGTTCCAGTGAGGTGAACGTCGGATTGCACCACCACTTCCTCGTCAGAGAAGCTAGTCCCCAGCGGAGTCGCCATCTTTTGCTTGTGGAAAATTTGTAATAAGAAAAAATGAATGAAAGAAATGTATCTGATTTTATTCTCTCTAACTGTTTAGAAAAAGAATGTTTACAAATCTCTCAACTCTCGATTACAATTGGATTTCCTGAATACAAAAGAGAAGAGAATGATCTGGATTCTCCCCTTTGTTTAATTCTGGGTTCTTCACGGTGGCGATGAGATGCCTCCCCCGAATGCTTGCGTCGAGTTTGATTCTCGTTGACGATCCGAATATCTATACTCACTGGAACAACGGTCTTGTCTGGTTGATAACTCTTGATGAGTTTCATGATTCAGAACAAGCAACAAACTCTAGTAATAGAGTTATTCAAACCGAAAACAATTCGGTTAATAGGCCAAGTATCGATGGTTTAGAGCTCCTCCGTTTGTTGATTCCCCAGACTGTGTAAGGAGTCAATCCTCTTTTTCTGATTCTGGAAAAATCTGATCGAAAGATCCTCTCCAAGTGATCAAAATCCGATCTCCAAAAATCCCGAAAAGATCCCCTTTACTCTGTTGAGTTTTCTTAGTATTTATAGGGAGATTAGGGGTGTAACCGCCCCCATAATCCGCTCCTAAATGAGGGTTTAGTTGCCTC
>NC_033798.1:43444128-43509871 GCF_001876935.1 Asparagus officinalis | reverse complement strand
CTCGTTGGTTTGTCGGTTCGTGCCGAGCTGAGCAAAAGGGACCTATAAGCAATTTTATATGCCTACACGTTCAAGATAACCCATTTACCGGGAAGTTCCTTGAAGAATGTTACACTTAATATTCTCGAGGATAACCCAAAATCTTTTTCACCACCAAAATCTCTCACTGATCAATTTCAGTTGATAGTGGGTCCACCAAAAATGTCTTTCTGCCCCTCTTGACTCTGTCCCTGAACGAGAGGTCCACTTTCAGTTCGGAGCCCCCTTTCGATAAATGAAAGAACTCCCTTCCTTTTCTCTTTGGTTAAGCCTTCTCATGGTTATAACCGAAGTTGGAATTCCACTTCGATAAACGAAGAACCTATTTCTCATCTTTAGATAATCAATCCTATAAAAGCTAGGTTTATCTAGATTTTCCAGATTCTCGGAGTGGAGATCCCACTTCTAGTTTCTTTTGTGCTGGAAATAGAATATAAAATTCTTCCTTTCCAGAATCAAGGAATAGAATATAAAATTCTTCCTTCCTTGTTTTCCGGGTTCGCCTTCACCCCAAAAGAAGACCGGGAAATAGAATATAAAATTCTTCCTTCCCGCACTGATCTTTTCCAAGATTTATCATTCTAAGATTCATCCTAGGAAGTTTATCCCGAATCCTAAGCAGGGATAAGTCTGCGCCTAACACGCGCTGCCGGTTTAGTCTTTTCCCGTAGAAAAAAACACCAGAGTTCGATTCTGGGGTTTTCTATCCTGAAACCTAAGCAGGGATAAGTCTGCGCCTAACACGCGCTGCCGGTTAGTTCTTAACCGTCAAAAAGAACACACGTTCACATATTCAACATTGTGGCAGGTTGTTATTAATAACACCAAAATCCATGCCTTACACGCATGGAGAATTTCATCCTGAATCCTAAGAAAGGATATGCCGATGCCTAACACGCGTCGCCGGTTTAGTCTTTTTCCGTAGAAAAAGACACCAGAGTTCGATTCTGGGGTATTTTATCCTGAAGCCTAAGTAGGGATAAGTCAGCGTCTAAAACACGTTGCTGGATAGCCTATTCCCGTAACAATGGCGAAGTCTACGTATTCGGAGTCGTAGCATCAAGTCTAAGGGAGTTCATTCCTTTAGCACAACGTTACATGCGGAACGGATTTAGACAATCCGCATGCTAGCCCAATTCAAACGGTAGTCGGTAAAGGCTTATCAAACCCGTTTAAGGCTGGGGGTTAGCCAAAAATCCTAAAGTCAACACCTAACACGTGTCGCCGGGTAGCCTATTCCCGTAACAATGGCGAAGTCTATGTATTCGACATCATAGCACGAAGTCTAAGGGAGTTTACTCCCTTAGCATAACGTTACATGCGGAACGGATTTCGACAATCCGCATGCTAGCCCGACTCAAACGGTAGTCGGTAAAGGCTAATCAAATCCGTTGATGGCTGAGGGTTTACCAAAAATCCTAAAAGTATTATGGTCAATCATTTTAAACGGGATGAGGAATCATAATAAAGATAAAGATAAAAACCAGTTCCACTAAAGGGATCAAAAGTCAAAACATTCAGCAAATAAAATCATACATCAAGAACATGGCCAAAAATCTGCTGATTAGATGGACTCCTCGTTGGTGGCTAAAGTCTTCGCAGCAACCTCCTCCGTCTCGGTCAGCTTCTGCTTCAAAGATTTCAGCTCCTCAGATAAAGCAGTGTGGGCCTGTTGATCCTGTATCTTCGTCATCTGAAGAATACTCAAAGTCTCCTCTTTCTCATGGAGTTCTCTTCGGAGCTGGTCTATCTGGGTCTCACAAGAAGCATTGGAAGAATCAAGCTCGTCGAGTGAGGATGACCTAATAGCAAGGTTAGCCTCAACTCGATCTACCCGGTCCCGCTGCACGTGAATGTCGAGCTCAGCAAGAAACCTAGTATCGCGTCATGTCTGTAAGTGAGTATCCAACTCGGCAGCGATGAATGAAGAGGCACCTGCATCCCGGAGCTCGCGAAACGTCTGAAACTCACGCTCTAGGCAGTCAAGATCATCAACTATAGCCTTCGCCAGATCCGGGTATCCTGCATCCTTTATTGAATTTATCTTAAGATCCGGAGCTCACGAAACATCTGAAGTTCACGCTCTAGGCAGTCAAGATCATCAACAATAGACTTCGCCAGATCTGGATACCCTGCATCCCTTATGGAGTTTATCTTAAGATCAAGGAATGGCTTGAACTGGTGAAGGGAAAGTCCGCTGTGGAAGAGTTTGCCAATCATAGCATTCACAAAGGAGAAGAAGGAGCAGATTTCTATGCAGATGACAATCTTCTCTGGGTCGCTGTCTGATAATAACTCCTTCACAAGGACGTGAAGCCGAGAAGAAAGCCCTATACAAAAAGGAGAAATATGTCAAAAGCCTTGATGAAGAAATAAATTTTCTCAGTAGCTCAATTCATACCTTCTTCCCCTTGAGTCACTGGGGGTAGTGGAGGTGTAACGGCTGTGGGTGTATCAACTGGTGTAGTTGGTCTCACAGCCGGCTCCACAGGATCAGTCTCGACAAAAACTCCTGTCAAATACAAAATAGAATTCTCAGATGCATCACATTATAGTTGCATTAGTCAAAAATTGACTAGTCCTATAATTAACTTGAGAAGAGCTACGTACCTTCAGAAAAATCATCCTCAGGATTCTTAGGGAGCGTAGACTCAGGAAATTCATCTCCAGGCAACTGGTCATCAATCTGAGAAGAGCCATATATAAAGTGAAGCATAGGAGTGTCCACAAGCAAGCCTTCCTCGTCAAAATCATCAGTCGAGAAATCTGACACAAGAGAATATAAGTAAAAAAAAAAAGAATAAAGAGACTACAACCAATAGAAATGAGTTACCTTTTATAGGTGAGTCAGCCTCTCTATTCCCAAGATCCACGTTTGCCTCCTGCAAATTATCTAAAAAAAGCGAGAAGCATAGAGACAATCAGGGAATGCACAAGTTCTGAATCATTCGACTCCTTGGTGTGCTATCTAAAAGATATACTGTTAATGGTAGATATACCTGGATTCATCGAACCGGGTCCTACATTGACAGCCCCCCTAATGTCGGCAACTTCTGCAGGCCTCTCTACCTGATGCGGTGAGTCGGGCTCACCAGAAGATGCAAAATCATGAAAAGCAGGATCGGGACTCATATCTCTCTCCCCACGCTCTCCTACATAGAGATGGAAAAGCATGAGTCGAAGTTCTGAATGATCAAGAGGATGGTCTAAAGGGTAGATGTTACATCCGTCACTAGAAGGGTCGTCACCGGCCAAATCCATATCAGATGATCATGAAACTGCACGCGGCTTGCGAGCCAATCTCTTCCACCTAGCAGCAGGGACAACAATCAAAGGTCTCGCCTGGGAAGAAGGACGAAACTCTTCATCTTGGTCAGCTGTGGTCCCTGAAACATCAAACCATTGTCAGGTTTAAGAATTCTGGAAGATAGAAGGAAAGAGTAAGTAACTGACCTCGTTCAGAACAGTCCTCGTAATCTTCAAGATCTCCACCTGAAGCCTCATCAGCAGAATGAAAGATCTTCTTTCCCCCTTCGTCAATCCGACGAGTCTTGTTCCGTGTCCTTTGTGACCGAGCATTTTCCCAAATCATACGAGAATCAACCTGAGAAGCCTCCTCAGCCTCTAGCTCTACAATCGGCTTCACGAGGACAGTTTTATTAGCTGCTAACAACCACTTACAGCTTAAGAAAGTGAGGTTCAACTGCCGTTCAGCACTCGGGAGACTGAACTTAGCACCAGTACAGCCTAAAGTGAGGTTCAACTGCCGTTCAGCACTCGGGAGACTGAACTTAGCACCAGTACAGCCTGTTACGGTCTACAACCATGCACGAAGACCGTCCACCAAATCCCCGTGGGTCCGAAGCTGCTGTCGTGGATTCCCGACATAAAGCTGATCATAACCAAACTGGCGAGCGAACCGGCAGGGTAGATATGGCTCTATAAAACACTGATTCCTCACCCGGAAAGTCAGATAACCCGGCCTAATGTTCATCAGCCAGTTAAAGTAGCCGATGTCTAAATGAGTCTGATCTGAGTCGGTGGTTCACTTTCCTTCCGTGTAAAAGTACTAGAAATCTGTCGAAGCCCTCGATGAATGTTAGCCACCATCACCGGAAGAAGCGAAAGTTCCTTTTTGTAGGCAAGCTTAACCGCTGGGTAGAGCACCTCCAATGGCAAGATATCACTAGACTGATATGGGACCACGCATTTCTTTAACCAGATAGCTAGGTAACCGGCGAGAAGGGTCATCGGTCGAATCGGTGCTGTCGCATGCCACAAGAATGATTTAAACTTGGTCCCTGTAGGAAAACCACTCTCAGGACTGCTAATGGTATAGGAATGAGCATCAACCTTCTTCAGTAGACTATTAACCCCTGAAGGAGTGAGTGGTGCCAGCTCACAAATAGCCTCGCCAGAATTGCTCTCTAGATTCCTGAACAAATAAGACGCAAACTGCTTCTGGCTCACATGGGATTTAGCCCTCTTCGCTAAAGGTTCAGACTGCGCCAAAGCGATATGATAGTGACATGTGAGGTCCCATAAAGTCTCGTAGCGGTCGGGCATGCGATCCTTCAGCTGACTTAATTCATGGTTGGAGGGAAAGTATTCCTGATACAACATCTGTCCCATGGGTAAGCCAGAAATCCTGTGCATCTCGTGAAGAGCCAAACCCAACTCCCCTTGCCGGGTCAGAAAAGTGTTCGAATCTGGAGTATAAAGCTCGCACAAAGAGAAGAAATGCTTCGCGCTGACAGGCAAACCATACATGGTGGCACGAACGGCTGCATATAGACCACAAGCGTGCAACTCCTCACTCCATCGGCTTAAGACATACTTTGTTATACGAGTCCACCAAAGCTTGTCCAAGGAATGGACCCAGCCATAAAATCTGTGACGCGTCGCAGGCATCTCCCGTCCTAAAGCAGCGAGGCGATTCTTCAAAGTAGAAGCAGAGAGCCCCAATACTCCAGGACGCAATCCAACGATATGACTCCTGCTCGAACCAGGAGCTGCCTGATGAGTGATGTAGCCACAGTGAACGCTCTCATGCTCCTCCGTCAAGCGCCACGACATCTCCCGTGTCACGGCCTGACGCCTGAGCTCAGTCAATGAACGATGACGAGGAATCTTCGGCAAATATATGAAACCACAGCCAGTTTTATGAAGCCACTGCTCGGCGTCAATAAACACTGTATCCAGATCTCTGGCAGAGTCGCCAAATAAAAAGTCGGTCTTCCTGAGAGGCTGAATCGAACTGGTATCCTTCACGAAAGGCGCATCTGTAATCAACTGGCGAAGAGCTCGATGTCCACCTTCCTTCACCACTTGGGCAACCTCTGTCGACGTGCCCGAAGCAAATCGAGGAGTAACTGGGATAGGGGAAAATCGTCGGAAGTCGAATAATACTCGCCATGACGTCCGTACACTGCATGAGATGAGAACGCTCCAGAAGGATATCCCACTGGAAATAAACAGTTAAACATTTGTTAGTCTCAATTATAAAAGGAAGTTGAACTCATCCTACGAACGGGTAAGATAGAGTCAATGCCTTATAAAAGGTGAGACGATTTGGCCACATTATGCACTTATAAGGTAAGATATATCAAAAAAAACATATTCCTACCTTATAAAGCACAATACAGCGTCAAAACGCCCCTTTATTGATTTTGAGATATGGTTTTGACCAAGCAAAACCCATCTTTAAAGCGTCGATCCTCACCAAGGAGAATCAAGGCTCTTCCCGATTGCCTCACCAAGGAGAACAAAATGGGGATAAAAAGGACCAATTTGCAAATTTCCAAGAAAAAATAGACTAATTTGTAAATTTCCAAGAAAAAAATAAAAAATAGCTCACCAGTGTAAGAGGGAGGCGCGTCATCAGCCGACGCAGTAGAGGATTGACCCCTCGCAATACGAGACATGGTGACCTGCAAAATAAATTAAGGGATTAAAATTTTTTTTCCCTTTTTATTCTACCCCTCTGAAAGATGAGCTCGAGGTGCCAAATCATAATTCTAACCCTCACATGCAATCCCACAAGTTCATAAATTGAATTAAACATGAAATATACTAAAATTGTGGAGGATTTACCTGAGGAAAAGCTCGTGGATCCAATAAAAATCAGATCTGGAAAGAGGCTCGAACCACGCGCTCGAGGGGCCCGAGAGAAATTCTAAATATGGAAATTTTGAGGGATTTCTCAGTCAAAGATCAAAAGGAATGACGAATCTAAGACAAATATGAAGATTTGAGGAAAAACGGATGCACGAGGAAAGAGAAATCCAAAAATAGGTGAGAGAGGGGGGCCGACCCTAATGAAGAGAAAAAGACCCCTTTTTATAATGTTGAACCAAGCCTAGTTGGACCGGACCAGACCAAGTTGAACCGGACCAAACCTGGTTTGAACCAAAATTCAAATTAAAGTTGAATCGAGCATCGAAACAACTTCAAATCGACCGAGGGTTCAATCATTTATTTATGCTTGCCTCTCCCACACATTCGGAAGAGTCGGAAGATTTTTTGAGACGAATTACTACCTTTTTTGGCTCATTATCAAGCCGGTTTAGCTCATTCGGACATGAAAACACTCCAATAAGGTATATGAGTATAAACTGTTCCCTATTTTTTGGTTGAGAAGTTCCTAGAGAATATTTTTCTAAATATTCTTAAGGATAACTCAACAATACTACGCCGGACAACGCGTCGCAAATAAAGACTCAACGCCAACATTCGAGGGTCAGTTCTATGTTGAACCAACAAACATGAGCTAAAGATCATAAAATCAGGAATCGACTTCAAATTCGAAATTCCGACAACGGTCAGACAATAAATACAGTACCAAAAACCTTACAGACATTCGACAAAGCACCAAATAGCCTGAAGGATTGAAGGAATCAAGAATAGAAGCCACTCCAAATATCCCGAAGGATGGGACAATCATATCCAAAGTATTCCAGACTCTTCTATAAAAGAACGAGGCTGAAATACTTTGGAGGGGGTATCTGTAGACGTATAAAATTGCTTATAGATCCCTTAGCACAGCTCAGCACAAACCGACGAACCAACGAGGCGACGAGGTTAACGAATCGCACGCAAACAACGGAATAAATCCACTCACATGCGGGATCAAGCTAACGGGTTGAAGAGTCAACGAGTCATCCATCCAAGGGCGGACTCGGACAAATCACGATCGAATCAAGAGCAGTTTCGGACTCGAACTCAGAAGTGGATTTACTGCCATATCAGGAATCAGGTCAACGAATCGAGTCCGAACAAGTCAACCACACAACCGAATCACGGACAGAACTGAAAGACGGAAAACGACAGAACCCAGATACCTATACTGTGCCCGGGCACAGTTCAGAGTGCCTATAAATAGGGGGCTTGGTTCATTTGTTGGGGGTTGGATTTTTTGGAGGCGAAGCTCTGCTGGATTGAAGACTCAGATCTAAAAAAGATCCAAGCTTTGGGACTTCGAGGACTTGTTCTTCCAGATCTGGTGCTCGGCGATCGTCAACGCCAAATAAGGCAAGAGTTCGAGAGGACCGGATCTCAGATCTACGCAGGCGTACTCCGGATCAAAGCTTGGTCTTTGATCCCGAGAATTAAAGGCTACTATTTCCTTGGCGAAATAGTACCCTCGGCTATTATTTCCTTGGCGAAATAATACCCGTCATACTGCATAGATCCGACCGGATCTAGATCTCGTGGTGGTCCACGGATAAACCCCGGCGCAGGCAAACAACCCACGCAAGCGAGCAACCGCAAAACAGGAGTTCGTGATTTGTTCGACAAAAGAGAAAAGTTGTAATTTTTATTTCCTTTTTTGATCTTGTTGTAACCGGATCTTATAAAAAGACCGGATCTTTGTAACCGATAAACGATTACTTGAGTGCAATGGAATCAATGAAGAAAGACACGATTTTTCCCGCAAACACTAGGTTCTAATTTATCAATCCTTTGATGCACATAGCCAGCACTCCCGAAAATTCTCAAATTATTTAAATCAAGAGGTTTGTTCGTGAACACAAATTCAGGGCATTTCCCTCCTAAGGGAACAGAAGGAGACCTATTAATTAAATAGTTCTCAGTACAAACAGCTTCTCCCCAGAACTTCTTAGAGAGCCCAGATGTGGCCAACATAGCTCTCACCCTCTCTAAGAGAGTTGTATTCATTCTTTCAGCAACCCCATTTTGCTGGGGTATGTAGGAAACAGATTTATGTCTTTTAATACCCCAAGTAGCACACAAGTCATTCAATTGTTTGTTACAAAACTCAAGACCATTGTCTGTCCTATGAGTTTTAATTTTCTTTCCCGTTTGGTTTTCAATCATAATTTTCCAGTTTTTAAATTTATCAAAAACTTTAGATTTTTGTTTCATGAGTAAAACCCAAACTTTTCTAGAATAATCATCAATTATGGAAAGAAAATATTGAACTTTTCTAGAATAATCATCAATTATGGAAAGAAAATATTGGTTCCCTCCATGCGTAGGAACACTAGAGAGACCACACACATCAGCATGCAAATATTCAAGTACACTAGTTGCACTTAGACTGATTAGGAAAAGAAGAAGTAGGAAAACAGACCGTATGTTGTTTTCCTAGCACACAAAATTCACAGAAAGGGATGGGGGATATTTTATCACTACCAAAGTGACCTCCTTTATGCAAAATTTCTAATCTTTTGTTACTCATGTGACCTAATCTATTATGCCATAAAACAGATTTATCACCTATCACACAGTTAACAGAATCAAGCACAGGTTCAGCATGACAAACATACAAATTATTTTATTTTTTAGCAGTAAAAATAACAAGAGACAAATTCAGAATTTTCATAACCCCTTTACCCCATTTTCCCTCCAAATCATTATTTTCTGGAGATGCACAAGAAATCAAATTATAACATAAATTAGGAACATGCCTAACATCCTTCAAAGTAAACACAGAACTAGAGGAAAACCTAAGGCATACATCACCAGTTCTTAAAATATTGTATTTCTTTTCATTTGCCATTGACACAAAGCCATTCTCTATTTTCTTGTAGTTTGAAAACAAGTTTTTAAAAGGAGTCATATGAAAAGTACAACCATAGTCTACTAACCAATCTGATTTACACAAAGAATCAGATAACACATAGTTCAAATATGCATGATCACGAAGATTATTAATCATAAAAATTTCACCCATTTTCCCTCACAGACAGCCATATTAGCATGATCATTTTGCTGATTTTGCTTAGGCTTAGGACAATCTTTAATAAAGTGACCAGTTTCATAATAATTATAGCATTTTTTAACTTTAAAACTGGACTTAGATCTACCTCTTTCATTTTCAAATTTTTTCCTACTCGATTCCCCATTACTAGCCTTCTTTTGGTTATTAGACCTATTCTGAGGCTTACCCTTCACATGCATAACCTCACCTGAATTTTTATTTCCCCTAGAATATTTTAAATCTAATTCCTTACTCTTAATGTGATGCCCCTGGGTTCACACAAGGCTGCAGTCCAAGGTGAAACCAAGAATGTCAAACCTGCTATGCACTACACCATGCATTAACATGTTTCACCATCACAATTAACGTCTCTCTAGTAGAGTCAACAACAGATGTAGGTACAAAAGTAAGTAATAGATAATACAAGGAATAACTGATGACATGATAGTGACCACATTAATATCTCATCATCCAACATGCAGAAATACATAGTCAATATCTGAATAGATAAACTGGAGTTCTCAACAAGACTCAAATACAAAAGGTCTGAGTAAAGGGAATAAGGCACACAACCTTTACAACATCTAGAATATAGTCCTCAAATATCTCACAAATTCTACAATGGAGCTCTAAAATAAAACATAACTAAAAATAGATGACTGAAACTAAAGTGCATCGCCATCAACCCGCGACTCTACGGGCACCTGGCTCGTTACCTAAAATGGGGAGGGATAACGAGCGTCAAAACGCTAGCGAGCAACATCACAACCAACCCCAAGAGAACAGGACTCGTTGTATAAGAAAATACAGATAATATATAATAAATCTCAAATCATTAATCTTAACTAAAGAGGATTTTAGTATTTAGAAATTTACAACACGAGCAGAGGTACGTCGAGCGAAATAATCCAAACAAGAAAACTCTCATGTATATACCTTGTATCTCAAATTGTAAATCCCTAAACACTAAA
The DNA here is from genome assembly GCF_001876935.1 of Asparagus officinalis. Taxonomy (NCBI): domain Eukaryota; kingdom Viridiplantae; phylum Streptophyta; class Magnoliopsida; order Asparagales; family Asparagaceae; genus Asparagus; species Asparagus officinalis. The sequence continues at coordinate 43,499,638 of NC_033798.1, read as the reverse complement.
CCCTAGTTCTAGTACAGGAACAATAATAAAAGAAATACAACTCATCTCAGAACATAAATACAGTGTCATGTCATAGCCTACATAAGCGTCATGTCATAACCTACATAAGTGTCATGTCATAAACACATGTGAAAAAGTCATATACAGGGTTAAGAAACGTGTCCAATACATGAACTAGATATAGTGATTTCCAAACACATGGAACAAATGGGCAAATGTCCAACACGAGGACTAAAATGGATTATAGTCCAACATGAGGACTTCTATGGATTATAGTCCAACACGAGGACTGTGCAAATGGAAAAAATATCGCTGAGATACATAGAAAAATCTACTTATACAAATTTCACAATCGACTTGGTGTGCAATTCTAAACTGGTGCCCTCAGATCATCTACCATGCATAGATACATAGTAAGACTGAAAACCAGAGTCAGATAATCGGGGTAAACTCTCGAACACGTGTAAAACCACAGAGCAAAATTATGTGCCAGGCTGTGTGGCGGTCGACCGCAGAGGTCACTCCGGTCGACCGCGCACAGAGCCGAAATTCTCTGCGCTCAAAACTGTGCGGCGGTCGACCGCCCCGGTCGACCGCACCCAGAGCAGAAACAGAACTGCTCTATTAAACGCCTCGCAATCGATCGTCGCGGCACCGCGAACGACCGCGCAGAGGACAGACAGAAGCGGTTGCCCGCCGCGTCCACCGCGATCGACCGTGAAGCAGACAGAAGCCCAGTTAGGGTTTCTGTCAGCTTTGAAACAAATTCAGACATGATTTCTGTGTTAACAAAAATTCTAACATTTCTAATATGTCATATAGCAGCAAACAACGAATTTAAACCTTTAAAATTCTCATCACCAAGATCCCAGATATATGTAAACATTATTTTAAAGAAGAAAAATGGGTTTAAAACAGTAAAACAGGATTTAACTTTTGCTAAAACGATTTCAGATCTAGATCTCATTAAATAAAATTCGTTGGTGAGATTTTAAAATCTGAAATACTTGATTCTCATATCATATGCCATAATGGTCTATTATCTATACATAAAAAATACAATTTTGGCCCAATAAAACCAGATTAAAACTCAAATAAAGCATGAAAACAAAAGGGGGTGAAGTTGGGCGAGATGTTACTCGCCTCTGATGAAAACAATGCTCCTAGATCTGTAGGAGAACGATTCCCTTCGCTGAATCCCACCAAAAACTCGCTAGAAACCCTTCGAAACTCCTCCAAGATCACCAAAAACGAAATCTAGGGTTTGAGGGGAGAGAGGGGGCTAGGGTTTCTAATTTCAGATGAAAAGAGGGCTCTCTCTCGGGTTTAATAGTATATATACTAACCCCGCAAACCCGACCCGAAACCCATTAAGACCTAAACCCATAAAACAATCTGTCTGTTGTGCGGTCAACCGCGGCGGACGACCGCACAACAGGAAAAGAATTTCCTGAGTGCCCGACTGCTGTGCGGTCGACTGTTGCGATCGACCGCGCAGCAGAAAAATGCCTATTTCGATTGATATAAACATGCTGATCTATCCACTTGATTCCTCTCACATAGAATCACTTGTTGGGTTCTCAAACACAGATTATCACATTCATCTTATCCACTTGATTCCTCTCACATAGAATCACTTGTTGGGTTCTCAAACACAGATTATCACATTCATCTATGATATTTATGATTATTTACTTGTTGGGTTCTCAAACACAGATTATCACATTCATCTATGATATTTATGATTATTTATCATAAAAGAAATATTTATTATTAATCATTCACATATATTCACATATATTCATTATAAAAAAAATTACGGGGTTCTACATTCTTCCCCCCTTAAAAGAATTTCGTCCTCGAAATTCGAAAATCATACGCATCTTGAAATAAGAACCTCCAGATAAACATATAGAGATATTTATACTTAATGATTCTAAAATGGTAATATTCCTGCTCAAACCCTATTCTAGTGGAACTAGTACATCGGGCGAAAAATCCAAACAAGGAACCCCCCATAAATATACCATGTGTTCCAAAACATTAAGAATTAAGCGAAAACATCCTCATTCTAGCGTTAAATGTAAATATAACTAAAGATAGAAACATAAAATAAGATACATATCATAATAAAATTAATTTACCTGTTCAAACAGGTGTGGGTAGTCGCGACGCATGTCCTCTTCGCGCTCCCAAGAAATCTCCTCAATGCCTCCTCGGTTCTACTGAACTTTCACCAAGAGAATTACCTTGTTTCTAAGTCTCTTATCCTCCCTGGCAAGTATACAAACCGGAATCTCAATAGTAGTCAAATCCTCCTGAAGCTCAATCTCTGGTGCATCCAATACTCGCTGCTGCTCCTCATCATGCAAGTGTTTCTTGAGCAAAGAAACATGAAATACATTGTGTATACTAGACATCGATGCTGGAAGATCTAGTCTGTATGACACAACTCCAATGCGCTCCAAAATCTTAAACGGTCCAATATATCTTGGTGCAAGTTTCCCCCGTCTTCCGAATCACTGCACGCCTTTCATAGGTGATACCTTCAGCATAACTGAATCTCTAACCTGAAACTCTAAGGGTCTTCGTCTCTAATCGGCATAGCTCTTTTGCCGACTCTGAGCTGCTAGAATCCTCTCTCTGATCAAGGCTACCTTCTTAGTAGTCTGCCTCACAAGCTCTGGCCCAAGCATCAAGCTATCCTCCTCTCTGATCAAGGCTACCTTCTTAGTAGTCTGCCTCACAAGCTCTGGCCCAAGCATCAAGCTATCCTCTGGCTCTGCCTAACATATCGGTGACCTACAAGGTCTCCCATACAATGTCTCATATAGAGCCATACCGATTATCGCTTGATAACTATTGTTATAAGCAAACTCTATCAGTTGAATATGATCCTCCCAGCTGTCTTGAAAGTCAATGACACAAGCTCGCAACATGTCTTCTAACACCTGATTTACTCTCTCTATCTGATCATCCGTCTGTGGGTGAAAAACACTGCTGAATGATAGTCTGCTGCCAAAAGAGTCCTGAAAACTCCTCCAAAAGTGCGAGGTGAACACTGAACCTCGATCCGATACAATCGTGTCTGGAACTCCATGAAGTCAAACTATCTACCGGATAAATATCCTCTCATATGCCTCGGCGGTATAAGTAGTCCTCACTGGGATGAAATGTGCCGACTTCGTCAACCGGTCCACAATCACCCAAACTGAATCATTCCCCTTCTTCGACTCGACTTCGTCAACCGGTCCACAATCACCCAAACTGAATCATTCCCCTTCTTCGACTTCGGCAACCCTACTATGAAGTCCATAGAAATGTCCACCCACTTCCACTCTGGAATGAGTAATGGCTAAAGTGTTCCTGCCGATCTCTGATACTCTGCCTTCACCTGCTGATAGGTAAAACAATTAGCCACATACTCTGCAATCTCCCTTCTCATACCACTTCACCAAAAGTGCCTCTTCAGGTCTTTGTACATCTTAATGGTCCCTGGATGTACTGTGTACCTAGTACGATAAGCTTCATCAAATAGCTCCCTCTTCAGCTCGACACTAGATGGCATAACTAATCTACCCTTCATCTGTAGACCTTCATCTGCTCCAATGGTCCAATTAGCCTTAGGCTCTTTGGATATCTCCTCCTTTCGGATTTGAATCCAAGAGTCTCCCAACTGAGTTCTGACAACTCTGTCACTCCAAATTGGCTGTACTAAAATAGCTCCCAGAAATGCACTGGTTCCTCCAATCTCGGGTCTAAAATAAATCTGGCTAAGAGTGATAAGATTTTGATATAATGAATACCTCAAAGCCAAAACCCGATGTCGATGCTTCCTGCCTAAAGCATCTGCTACGATGTTTGCCTTCCCCGGATGATACTTGTTTGTGGAAAAAATTTAATGTAAAAGAAATGAAAGAAAAAATTGATTTGTATTCTCTCAAAATCAATTACAATTTGGATTCCGATTACAAAAGAGAGGAGAATGAATTTGATTCTCCCCTTTGTTTAAAACTGGGTTCTTCTTGGTAGCGATGGAGTGCCTCCTTCGATTGCTTGCGTCGAACTTGCTCTCCGTTGACGATCCGACCGTACTATCTCACGAGAATGATTTGACTTGTATGATGAATCCGGTTTAGAACTCTTAACAAGTTTAGTAAACTCAGAACGAGTTGAAAACTCTGTAACAGAGTTGTTGAAAAAACCGAGTTACTGATTAGTATAATTAACCTGCGTTGCAAGTTTAATTATGAACTCTTAACGAGTTTTAGAACTCAGAGCGAGTTGAAACTCTGTAACAGAGTTGTTAGAACCGAAGATTCGGTTGATAGCCAAGTTGATTTGCCGTTGATGAGGGGATCTCCTTAGATTCAATTTGCTAACTACTGAGTAGTTTGTTGATCTCCAAAGAAATCTCCTCCTCCGTGCAGTTTTGCTGCTGAGATCTGCTTAACCTTTAGCGGTTTTAATGCCAGCACACGTCAACCCCTTACTCAGTTGAGTAACTCGGTTATTTATAGGGGGATTAGGGGTATAACTAACCCCTAAATCCACTCCTAAGTGGGCGAAAATCCCTCAGAACGTGGGATAAACGGTTTTGAGGCCGTTCAGCTTGTGTTTGAACAAGTCCAACGCCTAATTTGGTGTTCTGGGCCTTAACTCTGCGCCTGAGGCTTGAGACGCAGAGTTAAATCTCTGCTAGAGACTTGAAATGCACAGGTCGTTTGTGTGCTGAACCTCAGCTCTGCGTCTTGAGTTTGAGACGCAGGGTTAGGTGTTTGCTGAAAAACGCACAGTCCGTGTGTTTTGTGTTTTAACTCTGCGTTGCAGAGTTGAATATCAACTAGAGAACACACAGTTCGTATGCGTTTTGAGTTTGGGAAACGCAGAAGTGGACTCTGCGTTTGGGAGAGGTTGTTGAATTGTAACCTCGTCCATTACAGCATCGCAAAGGCTATGGCTCATTGATCTTGGCTTGTTATGGGATGTGAAAGTCGTCAGATTGTAACTCTCACGATTGATTATGAAGGCTACTGAATAGAGTTTTCATCAGTTGTCGGAAGTGTCGTCGAATTGTAACTCTTCTCGATCTATGTGAAAAGTCCTCCATTTGTAGCTTTCGTTTGTTGACATGAAAGCTATCTGATTGTAGCTTTCATTGTTGGAACTTGATGGGGACCAATTATCCATTCTGATTTTTAAACGAATATTTGCCCACAGCTCTCTACCAAGCAACTCATCAACTAAGTCCAACTTTCTATTTCTGAAATCATTATATTGCTCATCAGCATCTCTAATAGTTGCTAATATAATATTAGTCATGTTGTTGTCGCAACCATCAAGATCAATCATCTCAAATATGAGACCGTGTTTGTAGGATTGTAGAGCAGTGATTAGAAAGTCGTCTGATTGCAACTTCCATTGTTGAGGCTTGATTAGGGACCAGCTATCCATTGTAATTTTTAGACAGCCTACAGAACCCCCTCCAAAGTTTTCGAAAGTTCGTGGTTGACTAGGATGAATTTTCAGAATAATTTGGATCCCAAAATTTAATGTATTGATTGTTCACTCTGTCTGATTTGAAGACGTCGCAAATATGGTCGTTGTAATGTTGAAATTATGTTACCCTGAACCAAACATCGTAACCTTTGATTCTTGATGACAATGAACTTAGTCAAATGAAACAAATCCCAAGCCATGGTCAGACTCATTGATAGGCTCGACCTTCTTCTCTACTTCCTTGGAGACAGGAACAACAATCATTCTTAGTAGATACAGTAGGGACAACAGCAACAGCAAGGACGTTCTTGTAGGTATTAACGAACATGTGATGCGCTGCCGCGAGAGTCGGGTAAGAGAGAGCGGAGGATAGCGAAGCAACCATAGAAACACTAGTTGCAAACTTGTCAACGAGGTCATCCCCCATGAGGTTGAATACATCTGGGCTTAAGACAGATCCATTGTCATAGACAGAGAGAATCGCAAGCCCACATGAGAGAAATTTTATCCTACATTTAATTAGGAGGACAATCTCAGAGAATTTCCCTTTATTTCCTTTCTTGATCAGCTCAACTTACTCTTTGTTGGGATGAGTTGCGCGTCGGATCGAGCCAGACGATTTTTAATGCTGTCGATTGTAATCTATCTGTATTCATACTACCGACTCCCTAGCGGAGTCGTCTGTTTCTTCTTGGCTTTGGTCACCTTGATGGCCACTTCTACTTCTCCCTATTTATTCAAGGTTGTGTCTAGGCCTCTAGCATCGAGAAATTCATTTGGTTGCATTAAAACACACAGATGGACTGCCAAAGAACCGGAACACAGACCTAAACTCTGCGTTCAGAAGCTCACACGACGCACAGGTTGGTTGCCAAGGACTTGGAACGTAGAGTCGAGCTCTGCGTTCAGAAGCTCAACCAACACAGACGCACAAGCCACGTTTGGCGGGATTCTGGGCCTAGAATCTCGCCCTGATTTGACAGCTCATAGCTGTCTATAAATAGACCGCTGGGTCAAATCAAAAGTCATCTGATTTTTCATCTGTCTTTTCTCAAAAAGCTTAACGAAGATTTCGTTTTGAACTCTGGTGAACCCTGTTCATCTTCCCCGATCATCATCCTCAATGGGCCCAAGAAAGAAGACCGTCATTCGTCAAAGGTCGGCTGCTGCCGCTGCTCTGCGTTCTCGGTCGACCTCCACAGTCGGCGGTGATGGAACTCAGGCTAGTGCGCCGTCGGCACAGGCTTCCCTCGTCGGTGGTAAGTATCGACTTTCATGGCCATAAAACTTGCTTCGGCGAGTTCTTTGAAAACCCTAGATGGTTTCTTGTGAACGAGGAAGATGACTCGTTTTTTGATATTGTAACGCAGAGTTGGAACTTTGCGTTTTGAATTTAAAACGTCGGGGTCCGACTTCTGCGTTTGGTGAAATTTAGCGCCAGGTTTGACTTGTGCGTTCGAAAGTTTAACGCTGAGTTCGACCTCTGCGTTGATAAAATTCAACGCCAGGTTTGAACTGTGCGTTCGAAAGCTTAACGCTGAGTTCGACCTCTGCGTTGATAAAGCTCAACGCCAGGTTTGAACTGTGCGTTTGAAATCTTAACGCTGAGTTCGACCTCTGCGTTGATAAAATTCAACGCCAGGTTCGGACTGTGCGTTTAAAATCTCTCAATCCTCTAGGGATTTTGATTAAAATTCCCTTTTGTTTTATTTCCTCATTGACTAATTGAGTACTTTTCTCTTTTTGCAGTGCCCTCCCGCGAACCTCTTACTCTTCGTCACCATTTCGGGCGCGAGGGTGGCATAGATTCCAATATGCAATTCAATCTGCGTCAGGAACTCCCAATTTTTCAGGATGCAGACAAGGATCGTATTACCCTGATCTCGAATCCAAGCCCAGCTGTACTGAGGATTCTGGTGACAAATGCCAAATTCGAAACTGACTCCTGTAAAAAACTTACCAAACCAGCATTCCTATTTGGCGATCATGTCGTCATCCAAAAAGAGATCGTGACTGACGGCCACTATAAGTGGTTGAGGCAAATAGGAGATCGCCACTTCTTTCTCCCTGATATGCATAGGATGTTTCCTATCGCTTACTATCAGTGCGCTTCCGTCCCTCGACATATGGATTGGGACCTTGTCCGGGAGCAAGATGGGGTAGCTATCGGGGCTTTCACCTACACAGGCGTACACACTATGGGTTACAATCGACAGGTGTCCACTTTGGAGCCCTGCTTGTTCTCACGGGGGTATCCTTTAGGAGAAACAGCTAGTACGGCCAACACTTTTATGCGGAGATTTCTAGCCGCGAAAGGAGAATTCCCTTCCTCAGTATTTAGGGCTCCTGGATGGGTACATTCTACTGAGACAGGATGGTGGAAACGAATGACGGACTTCGTGGTAACAGAGTTAGAGGGATCTTTAGCTCAATCTGGGCTTGGTTGTCCTGTAATAGCTACCAGATGCGGTGTTGACTACAGCTATTACAATTTTTTCGCTGTTCTGGAGAACTATAACCCTGAGACGTGTACATTCTTCACACCAGTGGGGGAATTGGGGTTTGCCCTCCACGAAATGTATGATGTTTCGGGTCTTCCTTTTGGAGACTTGCCCTATGAGGAGTTCGTCCCAGGATCAAACGAGCTTAGGAATTTGAAGGAGAAGCATCCTGACGTCTATGACACTCTATGGGAGGTGATGTGTCATTTTCAAATCTGCGCTCAATTGACGGTGGCCCGAGGACGTGGTATAAAGCAGCTATCTTGGGCTGATTATCTATTCCAGAATTTATCCCACAAAACTGCTGATGTGTCTCATCGGAACGTGAGTGCCCCTGAGACAATCCAAACTCTGATCAATGACGCTACGGCCCATTATGTCAACGAGGGATTGGAAGAGGATTTCCCTGCACAGACTGAGTTTGAAAGTTTCCATCACCAGGCTGCTGTGCCTATTTCTGATAGGGCCTTGTTGGCCGGCTTCCTCATGTTGTGGCTAAAGCGATGTGTCATCCCTACGAGGCCCATAGATGTTGTGATGATAGAGGTAGTCTACCCGGCTATCCTCTTATCTTACGGGAGACCTGTGAACTTGCTTTCAGCTATGACTTGCTGTTTGCAGCATGGTTTGAGAGAGTTGTGCCTTGAATTCATTCAGGTGAAGGAGGTAGATTCTGAAGGAAAGAAGAGTTTGGTGACACCAATTCCTCGAGTTCCCTTGCCATATACCTATTTGATGGCATGGTACGTATCTCATTGCCCTCTTTTGATGAGTGCCCCATCTCCATCGGACGAGGGGTTCATCCCTTTTGTGCAGCGATTGGAAGGAGCTTCTTGGGAAGGCACATATGTAGTGAGGGTCCATCAAATCTTGTCGAGAGACCTTAATTATCAACTATTCCGCTGTTTCTCAGACTTTGAAGGCGGTGACTATGGGCAAGTGTTCCAAGATACGGCTGGTCCAGATGGTTTTACCCGCTTAGATGGAGGGGTCTTCCACTGGCTCTTGAACATTAGACCAGGTTATCTCCTCTTTAGGCAAAATGACAAATGCATAATCGAGCCGTATCAGCCGTATCGGTCTGCTCGCCAGTTCGGGTACGACCAATTATATGTTGGGAATCGCCGGAGTCAGCTTGCAATTGTTGGTAACATATACGAAGGAGCTAGGGCCCGGTATTACTCTACTGCAGGCTGCACTGGAGCTACCTTTAGGTTACCTCACAAGACGCCCAATTCTCTTTCATCTATAGCTTTTTTTAACTGGTATCACACAGCTTCCAAGATACCTGATTACAGGTTGAATTTGTCGGGGCTACGGGAAATTAGGAGGATGTACTCGTTCAGAAGAGGATCCCGGGTATCTCGTCTGAAGGGAATCAATGAGTTCTTATCTTATGAAGGTGAGGCTGAAGAAGGAGCAGGGGATCTGGAACCAGAGAGTGCTCTAGTAGCAAGCCCTAAGGCTGCTGAAACTCCAAGAACAAAAGCAGCTGGAAAGAGGGCTCTTACCGAAGAAGAAGCAGTTCGGTACGAGAAACGTACTCGTAGGAAACTATTAGTAGACCCTCCTTCTCAGAAACTAATGGCGGATGCTTTCAAATCTGCTAGGAAAGAGGGGGAACAAGAATCTGCTGACGCTAATCAACCCCTCCACACAAGACTTCACTCTAAGGGTCCCGCTTTTTCCAGTGACTTTTCCTCTTATCATCCTTTGGAAGAAGAGGGCGGGAACAAGTCGTTGATTGGGGATGTAGAGTCTTCTCCCGCTATGGAACCTATCATTTCACCATTTCCAGATCAGGCTTCAGATGCTACTCTGGAGACGTCACTTGCAGTGTCTCCTATTAGAGAGACTAGGCCTCCTGCAGATGAAAGTCAATCTCCCGCTAATCTGTGTTACTGCTACGGATGGAGGCTGCTATTCCTAGCCCAACGACTGGCATTATGACTAAAGCGGATGCCACTACAAGTTCTCCTGGATTATCAACAGCGAATGATGAGGAACCGTTAGACTACGGGACTTCTTCCCCTAGCGATGGTGCTGGTGAGGAGGGAGGTGATGGTAATGAGGATGAAGGTGATGGTAATGAAGAGGAAGATGAAAGTGATGAGGATTCCACCGGTGGGCTGATCCGCCACCGCCTTCTTCTGACAAAGCGTCTACTTATGTTCCTTCTTCCCCTCTTGGTAAAGATTACACCTGCTGGTTTCTCTAAATTTCTTTTTTCTTTTATGCTAACTGTTCTTTTGTGTAGGTTCTCCGACCCGCGAGACCGTTGATAAGACTTTATCTCCTGAACAACAAGCAGCAGCTGCTTCTCTCTCTGAACCAACACCGGTAACGACTGCTTCTTTGCAAGAAGAATCCCCTATGCTAATGATTCCTCTTAAGTCTGTGGGGACAGAGAGTGCGCTGAGTTCAGCCCAAGCAGGGACACTCATGGTTCTTCCTTCCAGTCCTTCACAACTGGATATTTCTATGGCTTCCCCGGCTTCTTCTCGGTCGTCACCCACCGTTTTTACACCAGGGTCTATGATTCTGAGCTCCCCAACAACATCTCCTATGAAGTCTTTAAGCCCAGTGGTTATCCCTTTCGTGCTTAAGATTCTTGTGCGAAATTTGGAGGACATGATGAAGGTGTCTATTGAGGAGGTTGGTGCTGGACGAGCTACGTTTGACTCTTTTAAACCAATACTCATGCCTTTCTTGGGCAGTATTCGACATGTGGATAACGCTCGTTGGTTTCAGCACTACTCAGAGAACCTCTCTCAATTGGAGAAAGATCTGAGGGCTTTGGAGGAGTTGTACAGTGCTGACCTTGCTGCCCAAATCACATCAACCTTCGATGATCTCAGGGCTGAAGCGACTCGACGACATGAAGTTCTTCAAGAGAGCATCACTGAAAAGGAGTTTGAGATTGCATCCTTATAGGGGCAATGTTTTCAAAAGCAGCAGGCCGTAGTTGCTTCTAACACTGCCATACAAACATCTCGTGCAGAAATTGATCGACTCAAGGTGGAGTTGGCTCGACACGAGGCTGAGCTCGCGTGAGAAGAAGAGATTTTTAAAAGGCTCACACTAGAAAGCGTGAAGACCTACGCCACTTATCGCTCATCAGCCCAGGATCATAAACTTCTCCAAAAAGAAGCTATCACAACAACACCGGATGAAAACGAACTTAAGAAGAGAGCTGAAGTACTGGTACAAGCTACTCATGAGGAGAAGATATCAGTGATTAAGTCCTGGCTCGCGTCTTTCAATTTAACTGGCCCAGGGGCTTAATTGTGCATTGTTCTTTTTGTTTGACAAGAACAAGGTTTTTGTATCACTTTCTTTTGGCTTTTGAATAAAAAGTGATATTGATTTCTCATTGTTTCTTGCATTTATCATGTTTTGATTTTAGGTAACAAATCACGAGAAATACCCAAGATGTATTCCCGACTTAGAATAGATCTCCACAATAGTCCTGATGCAGAAAATTCTCTTTATTAACGTTTAAGATAACTCCAAAAAATTTCAAACTACTGAGGATTAATATATTATTCTTTTTCCATAATAGGGCTGACTAGTAGAATTCTTCCTGTGTTATTTTCTTTTTGTTTTGAACACTGAAAGAAGTCTATAAGCACCAGAGGTGTAGTTTTAACTTGACAGGAGAAACATCATGATCAAGGCAATTTTGAGGACTTATGGCCCTATTGAAGAGAGTCAATAAATTAATTTTTGTCAGAGGTGTAATTTTAACGTGACAAGAAGAAATATTGCGATCGGGGCGATTTGAGGACTTATCGCTCTATTGAGGAGAGTCGATAAGTTGATTTTTGTCAGAGGTGTAGTTTTAACGTGACAAGAAGAAATATTGCGATCGGGGCAATTTGAGGACTTATCGCTCTATTAAGAAGAGTCGATAAGTTGATTTTTGTCAGAGGTGTAATATTAACATGATAAGAAAGATATATTACGATCGGGGCAATTTTGAGGGCTTATCGCTCTATTGAGGAGAGTCGATAAGTTGATTTTTGTCAGAGGTGTAGTTTTAACGTGACAAGAAGAAATATTACGATCGGGGCAATTTGAGGACTTATCGCTCCATTGAGGAGAGTCGATAAGTTGATTTTTGTCAGAGGTGTAATATTAACATGACATCTGTGGGGAAGATATTTAGCGCCTCGCTTGGGAGAATTGCTAAATGTTTAATCATCGAAGTGGTGAATTATATTACTTGTGGTTTGAACAAGATTTGGGGAATTTTATCACTCTATTAAAGTGAGCCGATAAATTGGATATTTACCAGCTGTTTAACAATGTTCTGTTAAAAGAATTCATTAACTTAGAGAATAAGTGTCATTTTTGACAATACAAAGGTGAATCCTTTGTTTAGAATTGGCAACGCAAAAGATAACCTTTGTGTTTGAGGTTCTCAACGCAGAGTTAAGAACCATCATAACGCAGGTCTAGGCCTAGCATTTGATGGATTGAACGCAGAGGTGAACTTTACGTTAGAGTCCAATTGATCTTATCTGTAAACGCGAAAGATAGCGTCAGGATGAGTTCGGGTTCCAAGAAGATCGCCAAGGCGGCTTTGGAGACATCGCCGGTCGAGAACACCGGTGGTGTTGCGGCTCTCACGAGTGCTTCGACATTGTCGTCGCTGTCAAACGGGCCCCACTGTTGTGGTAAGTGGCGGCCATGGCAACTTGTTTCGGCAAGTTTTCTGAAAACCCTAGATGGGTTCTTGTCAACGAGGAAGACGACTCGTTTTTGTCACAAACGCAGAGTTGCAACTCCGTGTTAAAATTGAAAAACCACAGAGTTAAAACTCTGCGTTTAGGAAACGTAGAGCTGAGTCTCCACGTTAAAATTGGCAACCGCAGAGTTAAAACTCGGCATTTAGAAAACGTAGAGCTGAGTCTCCACGTTAAAATTAGGAGCACAGGGTTAGGACTCTGTGTTCAAGTAATGTAGAGTTAAGACTCTATGTTGAACATGAGTCTTGGCCTCTGTGTTTGAATATAACAACGCAGGATTCAACCTCTGCGTTCAAATGTTACAACGCATGGTTCAACCTCTGCGTTCAAGTGTTACAACGCAGAGTTCAACCTCTGCGTCCAAGTGTTGATGCAAGGGTGGTTCAACCTCTGCGTTCAAGTGTTACAACGCAGAGTTCAACCTCTGCGTCCAAGTGTTGATGCAAGGGTTGGCCCTTGTATTTAAGACTTGACACGAACGCAGAGTTCAACCTCTGCGTCCAAGTGTTGATGCAAGGGTTGGCCCTTGTATTTAAGACTTGACACGAGCAATTTGTCTTTCGTGTTATAATTCAATTTCTGTGTTAGCAATCTATTTCTGTTACTAACTATTTGTTCCTGATTTCGCAGTACTTTTTCCCAACATGCCACTTCTGCTGGAGCAACATTTCAGTTATACTGACGATCCAGAAGTGGGGAGAGCTTTTGGTCTTCACAGGGAGATTCCTTTATGCACTTTCCCTAGCTTCGAGCGGGCACATTTAATTAGGTTTGCCGGGTGTTCCACCCTTAGGGCTCTGATCACTGATCTGGATCTAGAAACCCCTGCGGGTCTGGATCAATTTTTCAAACCCTCGTTTTTGTTTGGAGACCATATATCTGCTGATGGCCAAGTTGGGGATGTAGAGGATTCCCGTATGCTGCGAAGACTCGATGATCGTTTACTCTTTCTTCCAAGCATGAAGAGGATGTACCCGCTTTCATACTTTCTGACTGTGGGTGGTCGTAGGGGCTTGGCCTTCGACCTTGTCAAGGAGAAGGAGAACATATCATTTGGATCAGGTCGATCATCTCGTGTTTAAATTGGCGGGCAACTCAAGGGTCTGAGACCTGGCAGATTTGAGAAGAAGGAACTTGCTCGGGAAACGCCTCTTCCAGCGAATGTGTTTATACGTTAGTTTATTGCTGCTCGAGGGGAATTTCCTATGCAAGCTTTTCGTTCTCCTGGTTGGGTGTTCTCTGGAGAAGACGGCTGGTGGACACGTATGGTGGACTTCGTCCTTGAGAAGCTCGAGGGACCTCTTACTCAGTCCGGTCTGACAGTACCGATACAAGCCACGAGGCGTGGGATCACCCAGAACTATCCCTCCTTCTTTGCTATGTTGGAGAAATATAATCCGGACAGCTGCACCTTCTTCACGCTAGTCGGGGAGTTGGGATTTGCTTTGCATGAGATGCACGCAGTGTCAGGACTGTCCTTTGGGCAAATGCCCTACGAAGGAGTTGGGATTTGCTTTGCATGAGATGCACGCAGTGTCAGGACTGTCCTTTGGGCAAATGCCCTACGAAGAATTTGTTCCAACCACTGAGGAACTATCCATCCTAAAGACTGCTCACCCAGAGATTTACGATACTTTTTGGGAGTTAATATGTCATTTCCACATCTGCGCTCAGGTCGCTGGGATGCGTGGGGGTGGCCTCATGCATACTGCTTGGGCAGATAACTTATTTCATAACTTAGGTCAGAAAGATTCGAAGGTGACCCGTCTTGCCGTCAGTTCTGCTAGGAGCGTTAAAGCCCGCATCAAAGCTCCTAATGCCATTTATAAGAATCAGTGTCTAGAAGATGGATTTGAAATTGGCAGCGAGTTTGAGAGTTTTCATCATCAAGCCGCCATTCTAATTTCTGACATGGCACTCTTCGCTGGTTTCTTAATGCTCTGGTTGAAACGGTGCGTTGTACCGTCGAGACCGGTTGAATCAATCTTGGTTGAGGTCGTCTACCCAGCCATTCTCTTGGCTCATGGGAGGCCACTAAGTCTTCTCTCTGCGATGACGAGCTGCCTGCAGAGAGGTCTACGAGATTTGATTTCAGAACTCCTCGATGTCAAGGAGATGAATGTCGCCGGGAGGAAAGTTTGGAAGACTCCCCAACCCCGCACACCAATGCCCTATACTTATTTAGTGGCTTGGTTTGTGCTGCATTATCCTTCTTTGATGACGGGGATCATACATGATAATGACACCTCCGTTCCTTTCATACAGAGGCTTGAATCATCCACATGGATGACCGTGTACATAGCCCGGGTTAGACAACTCTTGTCTTTGGCAGACAATTATGATCTTTTTTGTTGCCGTCCTTGTTTCGATGGGGCTGAAGAAGAAGGCTTGAAGTTTGGTGACGTAGTCTTCGAAGGGTCTTCGCTTTTAAACATAGGGACTTTCCAATGGCTTCTTACTATCAGAGTGGGCTACCTGGTTTTCCGACTAGGTGAGAGATGTATAATTGAGCCATACGTTCCCTCACGTTTTGCTCGACAGTTCGGGTATGACCAACTTTATGTTGGTAACCCTAATCCACGATTAGCTCACATCGGGAATCTTTACGAAGGTGCTCGTGCTTGGTATTTCTTTTCCGCCCGAGGGACTCATGCGCAGTTTAATCTGCCTAGTTTGCCGCCTAGTTGTTCTGTCGTAGCTGACTTCCGCGATTGGTTCGACAAAGCTTCTCGAATCCCCGAATATGATATATATACTTCATGCATAAATGAGATCCGGGAACTTTATAAATTGAGAAGTGGTTCTACTAGGACTCGATTACCAGGGATAGAGGATTATCTGTCCTGCGAACGAGAGGCAGGCGGAATCAAGGAGATCCCGAAGGAGTTATCCACTGCCGAGCCTTCTAAAGAAGAGAATACTAAAGAAGCTCTCGAGAGAACACCCCCTCCTGAGCCTCACTCCTTAAGATCATCAGGGAAGCGGGCTCTTACTACTGAGGAGGAAGGCGAATATGAGAAGAGGATCCGGAAGCGAAAACCCATTATAGCTAAGAACTCCAATAAAGCCAAGTTGATGGGGGATGCTATAAAGTCGGCACGTGCTGCATCTCCAAAGAAGAAAGGGGATATTATGCTCCAAGCTGCTTCTCCTAGTCCTGAAGCTGTCCATCGTCCCACTCGCACCGATTATGCGAATTGCTTTACTTATCCAACTGCTCCACCCCCAAGCTCAGAAACTTTGAGGAAGCTTATCGAGCAATTAGAGCATTGGATGCAAATGACTATCGACGTCGTTAGTCTCGGGGACGTGAGTTTCAAGGTTTTTGAACCCCGTCTGCTGGAATGTCTTGCCAAGATCAGGAATCAGGGGGATGCATTGTGGACCGAGAATTGTCGCGAGGGCATTATTATTCTGGAATATGAATTGGAATTCCTTTCAATGCTACAACGCGATACCATCGAATCAGAAGTGAATCGGGCTCTTTCTCAGGCCAGAGCTTTGAAAGCACAACACCAAGAGGCTCTTCAGAAGAGTCTGTCTGAAACAGACTCTCGCATTGCCCGCCTGCGTGGGGAACATCTCCAAGTACAAGTGGAGAAGAGTCTGTCTGAAACAGACTCTCGCATTGCCCGCCTGCGTGGGGAACATCTCCAAGTACAAGTGGACCTGGGCAATTTTGCTGTGCTGCGTGGGGAACATCTCCAAGTACAAGTGGACCTGGGCAATTTTGCTGTGGGTCTCCGGGATACTGCAGAAGAACTTACTCGTGTTGGCGTCGAGCCATCTCAGATAAATGCTCAGTTAGCTGGTGATATGGAAGTTTTAAAAGGGTTAGCTGCTTACTGTAACGGGCTTCTCAAAGGCTATTGCGATGAACTTGTTGCTGCTGACAAGATTAGGAGAGAGATTGCAGAAGCAGCAGCGAATGAAGAGGAGCTCAAGAGCAAGATAACAGATGAAATCAAAAAGGCTCGTGAGGAGAAAATATCAGCTTTGAAATCTAAGCTCAAGTCCTTTAGGCTGATGGGCCCCGATGCTTAGAATTTGGATTGCTTTTTAGCTAGGGAATAATTTTGTATCGCTTTCATTTCAATTGTCATCGCTTTGTATTTAGATTAACATCTTGAATGAAAACGATATCATTTTGCTTTTCATCATTTCTTTTGTTGAATTTTAGTTCCGGACAATGAAAAGTAATGCGAATGCTGTATGTGTAGTGCTAACTTAGCATGAAAACGAAATTCTCTTTATTATCACTTAGAATAATTCCAGAAAATTTCAATCGTCAGAGGTGTAGTGTTAACATGACGACATACAAGACAGGAAAATAAAGATTATTCCCGAAATACCCTATGAATTGGCAACCCCCAGCTTGACTTGGCTGCGTGATTTATGGAAAATATCTTTTTATGAAATTTCCCGTTAATTGACATCATGAGCCTGTCTCCTTTTTGATCGATGAGGCGATAAGCCCCATTCGAATAGACTGATTCTATTACGAAGGGCCCTTCCCATTTAGGATTGAACTTCCCTTTGGTTTTGTGTGTCATCACCATGGGTCGTCTGTTGGCCAAAACTAAATCGCCTTTTTTGAAAATCCGTTCTTTAACATTTTTATTGTAGGCTTTAGAAAAATGGGCTTGATATAATTCGATCTGTTGTTAAGCTTGAAGTCGTTTGTCGTCTAAGGCTTCAAGTTCTTGCAGACGTCGTTGATGTTTTTCTTCTTCTGTTAGTCCCGTTGTAATAGCAACTCTCAAAGAAGGGATCTGGATTTCTAATGGCAATGCAGCCTCGCAACCATATACCAAAGAGAATGGTGTAGCTCTTGTAGGGGTCCTCACTGTCGTGCGGTAAGCCCACAGACATTCACTGAGTCTTTCATCCCAATCGTGCTGGCTCTTGGAAACAAACTTTTTGAGAAGCTTTACTATGGTTTTATTGAAAGCTTCTGCAAGACCATTTGCTGGCGGATAATATGCCGTAGATGCGATACTTTGGATTCTGAATCTGTCACAAAATCTCTGAAACCTAAAGCTGACGAATTGTGTCCCGTTGTCGTGAACTATCCGTCTCGGGACTCCAAAGCGATAGATGACGTGATGTTTGATGAACTTGATTACGTTTGAAGTCTTGACTTCTTTCAACAGGATTGCCTCCGCCCATTTGGAGAAATAGTCGGTCACAGCTAAAATGAACCGGTGTCCCTTAGACGTCGGAGGGGAAATCGGTCCCACTATATCCATACCCCACATTTTGAAGAGCCAGGACGCCGATGTGGGGTGTAAGTTCCCAGGTGCTTGATGGATGAAGTCCCCATGAATTTGGCATGCGTGACAACGTTTAGCGTAGTCAACCACATCTGAGAACATCTTTGGCCAATAATAGCCGATTCGTCGAAGTCGATCCCCTAATTTAGCTCCGGGCTGATGAGCCTCACACATTCCGTCGTGAGCTTCTTTGAGGGCCTCTTTTGCTTTCTTCTGAGAGAGGCATCGAAGCAAGACTCCATCATGTGACTTACAATACAGGACTTAAGAGACTGCATCGTAATAGAATCGGAGGGCCTTTCGTTTGATAGAGGCCGCTTCCTTAGGGTCATCGGGTAGAATTCCATATATGGCATAGTCGATGTATGAGAATCGCCAATCCCTAGATTCAAACTCCATAGAGGTTGTACAGACTTCTCCTGTCATTGTCTTGTCTGAGTTTTCCTCCATAGGAATCTTGGAAAAGTATAGTTTGCGTCCTGCGACTGGAATCATTGTTTCAGTTTCCGGTGGCAATGCTAATGAAGTTGCCAAGGAGGCTAAGGCATCTACATACGCATTCTGAGCTCGTGGTACATATTCGATAAAGAAACCTTCGAACTTTTGAGCTTGCTTTAGCACTGTGAAGTAATACGGGATCAAATCCTCATGACGTACCTCGTATTCCCCTCGGACTTGATTAACGATGAGCTGAGAGTCACCGTAAGCCTCGAGATGCTGAATATTAAGTTCTTCAACAAATTACATTCCTAATAGCAGAGCATTATACTCGGCCATATTGTTGGTGCAAGGTTCGATTAGGGAAAATCCCCTTGGGATTATGTGACCGTTCGGAGAGATTAATACTACTCCTACTCCTGCGATGATTGCTCCATGAGGGTTTGCTCTAGACGCACCGTCGAAGAATAACTTCCACACTTGCGTAGCTTCTTGAGTAGCGCAAGCTTCAGCGACCTCGTCAGGTAATTCTTCGTACAACTTAGACGTTCCCGATACTGGGTGATCGGCTAAGAAGTCTTCCAGTGCTTGACCCTTGACCGCCTTTTGAGGCATGAACTGCATGTCGTATTGTGATAAGAGAATGGCCCACTTTGCGAGTCGGCAATTTAGAGATGATGGTTTCGTCATCAGAACTCTCAAGGGATTCACCTTAGAGATGACCTGAATTGTTTGTCCAACTAGGTAATGTCGCATCTTTTGAATTGCGAATACCATGACGAGACATTCTTTTTCGACCGGACTATACCGATGTTCGACTCCCATCATGGTCCTGCTCAGGTAATAGATGGCTTGCTCTTGACCCTGATCGTTATTATGGGCTAACAAAGCCCCAAAAGAATGGTCCATGGCTCTTACGTACAACAGGAATGGTTTTCCTGATATCGGGGCCACGAGAACTGGCGGTTGAGTGAGATATCTCTTAATCTCCTCGAACGCTTTTTGACACTCTCCATCCCAAACAAAGGATATTCCTTTCTTCATGAGCTTAGAGAAAGGTTGGCAACGCTCTGAAAGATTTGATATGAATCTTCGAATGTAGGCCAATCTGCCTTACAAACCTCTGAGCTCTTTGAGATTCTTCGAAGGCGGCATGTCTTGGATGGCACACACCTTCTCCGGATCAAGAGAAATTCCCTTAGAGGTAATGATAAATCCCAGGAATTTTCCGCTTGATACTCCGAGGAATGATTTTGTCGGGTTCATCTTCAGTTGATGTTCACAAACAAAAATTGATTTTCCAAAAATTCCTTTTCAAACATGTTTATTTCATCATTTAGAAATTTTCCCTAAAGTTTCACTATTTTTGAAATTGATTTGATATTTTTAAAGAATTTTTAAAATTGCCAAAAAAACCCTGTCATATGGTATATGTCAGTTTCCGGTCGACCGCATCGGTCGACCGCCAAGTTCTTTTTTTTGATATGGCCTTTTTTGTGCTCGCGGTCGACCGATTTTGTCGGGTTCATCTTCAGTTGATGTGCTCGCATGATCTCGAACATTGTCTTCAGATCTGTAAGATAATCACCTTTACATTGGCTTTTTACTGCTATATCATCAACGTAGCACTCGATCTTCTTTCATAGGTGTTCGTGAAAGATCGTGTTCATTGCACGTTGATAAGTTGCACCTGCGTTTTTTAGGCCGAAGGGCATCACTGTGTAGCAATACACCCCCAGTGGTGTTCTAAAAGCAGTGTGTTTCTCGTCTTCCGGGTTCATCTTGATCTGATTGTATCTAGAGAATCCGTCCATGAAAGACATCCTTTCATATCCGTAGGTGTTGTCAATTATAACATATGTGATAGGAAGTGGGAACTCATCCTTTGGACAGGCTGCGTTAAGGTCACGAAAGTCGATGCATATACGGACCTTACCATTTTTCTTAGGCACTGGGACAATGTTGGCCACCCAGTCTGGGTGTTGTTCTTCCCTAACAAAACTCGAGTCTATAAGCTTTTTAACTTATGACTCAATTGATTCCATGATCTTCGGACGAAACCTGCGATGTTGTTGTTTAACGGGTTTTGTATCCGGATCGATGTTGAGACGGTGCATGGCAACCTTCGGGTCAAGGCCAGGCATATCTTCATAATTCCAAGCGAAGACATCTATATATTCTCGAATGAGAGATATAAGGTCCTCTTTTTTGGATGATGATAGGTCTTCGGCTATAAAGATAGGTTTAGGGTTAGATTCATCTCCCATGTTGACTTGGATCACCTTATCTTCAGTAGGTGGTTCGCGATGTTTGAAGCACATATCCCACAAGATGTTGAGACGTTTGATCCAATGATCATTGGTTGATTCGATTAATCCTTCATCACCCCCTGCGTCTTCATCTGGATGACTAGTTGAAACCATGTTCACAGTCAAATTTTTAAAGAAGGGTCCGACACTGATGTTAGATTCCCAAGAAGATGTTTCGGATGAATGGTCCTGACGCAAATAATTACTGATTTTGTTTTCTGAGGCAGGGGAGTTGTGACATAACCTAAGCCTCTTCCGGTTTTTTGATAATAATCCGGAGGTTTTCCTTCAGGAATGAGAGACATTCGGATCGGTGTTCGTCTTCCTTTCCCGAAGTTCAAACCCTGTTTTTTATTAAAGTTATATCCCATTCGTTTCATTAAGTGTATAGAATTGGGTTCGTGGTAATGGAATTGGGGAACTCCATCATCTTCCTCTGAACTTCCTCGTTTGAGTTGTTCGGGTTTGACTTTACCAAAACAGATCGGCTTCTGCCCTTTCCTTTTGGATGGGACTTTAAAGAAAGCCTTCTGTGCATCTTCTGCTTCTTCATCTGACGCGAAGGATGACTCGATTGGTAATGTGAGTGATGCATCTGTGCACAGTGCGTGCCATGAGTTGGTACCTGCATTATGATCATTCTCTGTTTGTTTATTTTTAGAGGACACATCAGACAAGTATGCCAAAATGAAATCTTCATTAATGCACCACTCGCCCTCACTCGATACATTATTATTACTCTCATCCTACCCCATTACATCTAAGTTCAGTTCCCACGGACACTCTTCATCAGGATCTGGTTCGATGTCGGCTTCGTTGCCGCTGTCCACATCTTCTTTCTCCTGAGATTCTAGGTAGAAAACGGAGTCGGTGTGAAAGTTTTCCACCCCTCAGAAAGGGTATTTTTCCGCGATTAAGGTTCGGACTTACCCCTCATCATTAGCATACTTCATAACCTGGTGCAGGGTAGATGGGACAATGTGGTTTGCATGTATCCATGGTCGTCCTAGCAACAGATTATAGGACGTGTCCGCATCTATAATGTAACAAGTCACTTCGGACTTGAGATCTCCAATTTGACACCTGAGTTTGATTTTCCCCAGGGGTCGAGTACTGTTGGCGTTGAACCCGAAAATGGTAGTCTGAGTAGTGTTCAGCCGATGCATGGGAATTCCTAAGACATGCATGACCCTGTAGGGCATGATGCTGAGTGCTGAGCCCGGGTCAACCTGGACATGACTGATTTCGGAGGATCCGATATACCCGGTGTAATACAGCGGTCTATCATGCTTATGCTTGACTTGCATGTCTTCCTGAGTGAATGATATGCATGGTAGACTTCTCGCTGCTTGTAGGCATTGCATACAAGGCTGATCTTCAGAAGCTTCAGGGATTGGAGCGACTTGTGTAATTAAGCTCTCCGTATTCTTTAAGGCTTCAATTAGAGCTTCCTTGGTAGTCTTGGACAACCTCAAGAGTTCATATAGAGTAATCCTAGCCGGTATGTTGGCCAGTTGTGCCATGACATTGAATTAGAAGGGAGTGCTCGACTCCCCGGGTTCCTGGTGAAGATTTTTGTTGAACCGGAGCTCTTTTTGCTTCCCTTTATTGATCGGCTTCTTTGGGACAGAACCCCCAGCGTCTTGGGGTTGTTCTTCAACCTCTTGAGCGTTCTGGCTGTAATCCCTCAAGTAAGCTTTTCCTGACCGAGTGCCAGGGTTGTCTCCTGGGTATGCTGCCAGGGCAATCCTCTCTTCTTCTGAGTCAGTAAAAGGTTTGAGATGATCATCATTCTCATTAACAGAGGGACTAATCATGTTAGATGACTTAGCCTTTCCTCCCTTCTTTTTGGACGTGGTTTTCGTCCGCTGCCAGTCTTCTACCAGGTCGGGATGTACCCATATGATCTCCCCTTTTGGAGTAGTGAGGGGTACTAACCCCCTGTTCTTCTGACTATACAAGTCAGTGTTTTTCAGGCGCATTTCTCCTTTATGAATGGGGACAACACCATCTACGGCCGCTACCGGAGGGAAGTCACCGAATTGGACCGCTATCATATTGGTGGATACGGTCTTTTGCTCTGGCTTCAAGGTGAGCACATTAGCATTCACCAAATTTTGGAGGATGTCCTTAAAGACATAGCACCTTCTGGTAGGATGTCCTAGGAACCTGTGATAACGGCAATAATTAGGATCATCCACCTTTCCTGCCTCGTCCGACTTCTTGATTTCGAGAAGCTGTAGTTTGTTATTCTTTCGTAGTAACTGGAACAAGGTATCTACATGCTCCTCTTTAAATGAATATTACTTGGGCGCTCTTTGCTGATTCGACGCCTTGCCTTGTTTAGCAGGTGGTGGTACCTGTGTGTTAGTGTCGGCTGCCAAAATCTCTTTTCCTTTAGACCGCTGGGCATTGTGCTGATTGCGTTGCTGTTGCGGCTTCGGTTGCGCAGCTTCTTCGGCTTTAACTCGAGCGACAATCACTTCAGCTTGTTCTCCTTGTGATACCAGTTGCCTCCAGGAGCGACATTCTGCTACCCCCATCTGAGCAAGGAGCTGAGTCTGCAAGTTGTGCCTGCAAGTTTCAACCAAAGTTGATTGGGTCATACCTGAAGGGCATCGCAACGCCATGCTGCGTAATCTCTCCACATAAGTCTTGATGGATTCTCCCTTCTTCTGCTTAGTGGAGAGAAGAGTCGGGACCGAAACTTCCGTATCGTCCTCAAAGAATCTGGCTAAGAAAAATCTTTCCAAATCTACTCATTTCTGAATAGATCCAGTAGGCAGTTTCATAAACCATTCAAAGGCCACTCCTTTAAGGGTGCCGATGAACAAGCGTGTTAGGATGGCGTCATTTGCCACCACATCTCCAGTCTGAGATTTGAAGTAGTAGATGTATTGATTTGGCGAGCCTGTGCCATCGAATGGTTGCAAGGTAGGGGCTTTGAACTTCGGCGGGTAGGGAGCTGTGTTCCACTCAGTAGGGTAAGGCCGCACCATTCCCACTTCGCGAAGCTCGCTTCTGTTGGCGATTGCATTGATGCGAGCCTCCAGTTCGTCCACCTTAGAGGACTGAGGGTGCAATTCTCTTTCCATCTCCTTCTCATTTTCAGAGGAGGATTCGAGATTATGAGTTTCACGATCCGAATGTTCGGTCGCTTTTTGCTTCCCCTTTGATGTAGTCCTTCGGGAAGATTCAGGTTTTTGGCCTTTTTCAGCCAAGAGTTGGGCCAACATATCCTTCATTTGAAGAAGGGTCTCTTGTTGCGCTTGGAGTATGACGTGATGTTCGTCCACTCTTTTGGCTATGTCCTCGGGGTTTTCCGCCATGTAAGCAGAAACCTCTTGTGCCCCGACAGAGCTTGAAGATTAAGATTCGGCTATTGCTGAATGTTCATCACTTGTTGTAATGCCTTTGGCTAACTTTTGATAGTTAACCGGGCGGATAGCTCCTGTCCGAGTCCGAGTATGTCGATATACTCCCTCGAACTCATCACAAATTTCCCGAACAGTCAAGGAATGTGACTCATCAGAATCAGAATGCGAGGCTTTTCCTCTGCCGATCATGTTGATAGTAACCTCGGGATAGTCGATTTTGGAGGTCTTCTTTTTATGGCGACGTTGTAGTTTAGCAGGTCTAACGACATTCGTCAATCTGTTGAACACGGATTGCCTAGGCGTAGGTGAACAACAGCTGCATTCGGAGAGGACTGCGGAAATAAGCCGCTCACATTGGCATGAATGAGCCACTTGTTGTGTTGGCCTTCCTCTCGACAGTAGCTCACGCAGATCAGAGACTTGGGAAGAATCTCGTGAGGGTAGAGATGGGACCCCCTGCCCTTTGGTGGGTTGGACATGAACCTTAAATCCATGCCGACTCTCTTGAACCTTACAGACCATGTCGTGTTCTTGAGAAGAAACACGAGGGTCGAGTTTAGGTTTATAAACACGAGGTCGAGACCTGTGTTTGACTGATGAAATAGATCCTTGTGGATCTTGTCCTGATTGAACGCACACTTGTGGTGTGCGTTTTGATGATGAAACAGACCCCTGTGGGTCTTGTTTTGGTTGAACGCACACTTTGATGATGAAACAGACCCCTGTGGTTCTTGTTTTGGTTGAACGCACACTTGTGGTGTGCGTTTGTTCGACTGATCAGACCCCTGAAGGTCGAGTTTTGATTGAACGCACACTTGAGGTGTGCGTTTAGATGATTGAACGTGCCTTTGAAGGTCACGTTTTGGTTCTGAGACGCACCCCTGAGGTGTGCGTCTAGTTTGAACCACTCGCCACTGCGGGTCGTGGTTGAGTTGGATTACCCGAGGCTCATAATCGGGTTCATTGCCACGAAGTGTGCGTTCTAGAGCAGAAACATAGAGTTCGGGCAGATTTTCAGAAACGCAATCTTTGTGTTGGGCTATAGCTCGGCTATTCCGCAAGTATGCTCGTCGTATGGATCTTCTCCTTCGTCGAGCGGTGTTTTTCTTAGCTTGTTTCAACGCCTTGGCCGCAGCGTCATCGGCGTTGGTTGGATTTTCCTCCGACATTGGTCTCTTATGACCTATTATACGCTATAGCGATACGGGTGTGGAATCTTCAACTCGCAAAGCGAGTTTAAGGTCTTGGCCAAAGGAGAGGGCTTTCTTTGGCATCTCAGCAGTAGTTACGACCTCCTTAGAGATCTTGTTGGTATCACGCCTAGCTTTAGGGCTAAGCGACCCAGAGGAGAGGGCCTCCTCATACTTGGCTTGGTCGAACTCTACGATGAGAGTTTCGACAGTGGTTCTAGTGAGGTGAACGTCGGATTGCGCCACCACTTCTTCATCAGAGAAGCTAGTCCCCAGCGGAGTCGCCATCTTTTGTTTGTGGAAAAAATTCGATGTAAAAGAAATGAAAGAAAAAATTGATTTGTATTCTCTCAAAATCAATTACAATTTGGATTCCGATTACAAAAGAGAGAAGAATGAATTCGATTCTCCCCTTTGTTTAAAACTGGGTTCTTCTTGGTAGTGATGGAGTGCCTCCTTCGATTGCTTGCGTCGAACTTGCTCTCCGTTGACGATCCGACCGTACTATCTCACGAGAACGATTTGACTTGTTGATGACTTCGGTTTAGAACTCTTGACGAGTGTAAAGAACTCAGAACGAGTTGAAAACCGAGTTACTGATTAGTATAATTAACCTGCGTTGCAAGTTTAATTATGAACTCTTAACGAGTTTCAGAACTCAGAGCGAGTTGAAACTCTGTAACAGAGTTGTTAGAACCGAAGATTCGGTTGATAGCCAAGTTGATTTGTCGTTGATGAGGGGATCTCCTTAGATTCAATTTGCTAACTACTGAGTAGTTTGTTGATCTCCAAAGAAATCTCCTCCTCCGTGCAGTTTTGCTGTTGAGATCTGCTTAACCTTTAGCGGTTTTAATGCCAGCACACGTCAACCCCTTACTCAGTTGAGTAAGTCGGTTATTTATAGGGGGATTAGGGGTATAACTAACCCCTAAATCCGCTCCTAAGTAGGCGAAAATCCCTCAGAACGTGGGATAAACGGTTTTGAGGCCATTCAGCTTGTGTTTGAACAAGTCAAACGCCTAATTTGGCGTTCTGGGCCTTAACTCTGCGCCTGAGGCTTGAGATGCAGAGTTAAATCTCTGTTAGAGACTTGAAACGCACAGGTCGTTTGTGTGCTGAACCTCAGCTCTGCGTCTTGAGTTTGAGACGCAGGATTGGGTGTTTGCTGAAGAACGCACAGTCCGTGTGTTTTGTGTTTTAACTCTGCATTGCAGAGTTGAATATCAACTAGAGAACGCACAGTTCGTATGCGTTTTGAGTTTGGGAAACGCAGAAGTGGACTCTGCATTTGGGAGAGGTTGTTGAATTGTAACCTCATCCATTACAGCATCGCAAAGGCTATGGCTCATTGATCTTTGCTTGTTATGGGATGTGAAAGTCGTCAGATTTTAACTCTCACGATTGATTATGAAGGCTACTGAATAGAGTTTTCATTAGTTGTCGGAAGTGTCGTCGAATTGTAACTCTTCTCGATCTATGTGAAAAGTCCTCCATTTGCAGCTTTCGTTTGTTGACATGAAAGCTATCTGATTGTAGCTTTCATTGTTGGAACTTGATAGGGACCAATTATCCATTGTGATTTTTAAACGAATATTTGCCCACAGCTCTCTACCAAGCAACTCATCAACTAAGTCCAACTTTCTATTTCTGAAATCATTATACTGCTCATCAGCATCTCTAATAGTTGCTAATATAATATTAGTCATGTTATTGTCGCAGCCATCAAGATCAATCATCTCAAATATGAGACCGTGTTTGTAGCGATTGTAGAGCGGTGATTAGAAAGTCGTCTGATTGCAACTTCCATTGTTGAGGCTTGATTGGGGACCAACTATCCATTGTGATTTTTAGACAGCCTATAATACTAAATCGCGAACTCGTAGTCCTTGATAAACTCAACCCACCTCCTCTGTCTCTGATTGAGTTTCTTCTGGGAAAATAGGTACTTCAGACTCTGATGGTTTGTGAACAACTTAAATTGTACTCCATATAAGTAGTGCCTCCATGACTTCAGTGCAAATACCACTGCTGCTAACTCCAAGTCATGAGTGGGGTAGTTCTACTCATGCACCCTTAACTATCATGAGATATATGCTACTACCTTCTGAGTCTGCATCAATACGCCTCCTAAGCCTGCCAACGATGTATCTGTATACACGACGAATATCCTGTCGCTACTCGGAATAGTCAGAACTGACGCTGTAGTCAACTTAGCCTTCAAAATATCAAAGACCTTCTGGCACTCCATGCTCCATATAAACTGTACACCCTTCTTCGTAAGGCGTGTAAGCGGCGTCGAAATCTTCGAGAAGTCCTGAATGAACTTCCTATAATAGCCAGCTAAACCAAAAAAGCTACGAATCTCTGTCACCGTCTTCGGTGGCTCCCAATCAAGAACTATTATGACCTTAGCTGGATCCACTGTTATACCCTCTCTACTAATGACATAGCCAAGAAATCTAACTTCTGAAAGCTAAAATTCGCACTTGCTGAACTTGGTGTATAACTGATGCTCCTGTAGAGTCCTCAAAGCCAACCGCAGATGCTCCTCGTGTTCTGCCTCCGACCTCGAATAAATGATATTCATCATCGATAAAAACAATCACAAATTGATCCAAGAAGGGACGAAAAACCCGATTTATCAAGTCCATGAATACCACGGGTGTATTGGTCAACCCAAATGGCATGACCATAAACTCAAAAGATCCATATCGAGTAAGAAAAGCGGTCTTGGGAATATCCATCTCCCGAACCCGCAACTGATGATAGCCAGAACGAAGATCAATTTTCGAGAAGTATTGTGACCCCTGCAACTGGTCAAACAAGTCATCAATCCTAGGTAGTGGGTACCTATTCCGAATAGTGACCTTGTTAAACTCTCTATAATCTATGCATAATCTCATACTACCGTCCTTCTTCTTCACGAAGAGGACCGGTGCACCCCAAGGAGAATGAATCCGGTGAATAAAACCCTGAGCTAACAACTCGTCCAACTGGGTATGAAGCTCATTCATCTCAGCTGGTGCCATGCGAAAGGGTGCACGGGATATCGGGGCTGTGCCTGGTTGTAATTCAATACAGAACTTAACCTCTCTCACAGGAGGTAATCCAGGTATGTCCTGAAACACATCCTGATACTTTGAGACTACTCTAGTCTCTAATAAATCAACACCCTGATCTCGTCACATCACCTCCTCAATGTACGCCAAAAATGATTCCGCAAAACAGTTGCCCTGAGAGGTGGCTACAATCATCTCGGACCCGTCGGACGCTCACAATTTGACTGTCTTCGCAAAGCAGTCAATACTAATATGGTAGGAAGACAACCAATCCATATCAAGGATGACATCAAACTCGGACATATGCATAACAATCAAATCAATGATGAACTCCGACTCGTCTAAACTGACGGTACACCTCCTACAAACGCTCTCCAGAAGCGATACCTCACCTAAAGGGGTGGAAACTGATAAAGGGGTGCCTAGAGGCTGTGCTACGAGCTAGAGTCTAGTCATAAATGCATGCGAGATGAAAGAATGCGAAGCTCCCGAATCGAAAAGAATACGGGCGGGAAAGGAATTCACAAGGAACGTACCCTCCACTACGGCTCTACTAGCTCCATGATCACGGGGAACTACTGCATATACCCTGCCTGTGGCTAAAGACTGCTCTGCTACTGGAGATAGAGAATATGGGACAATCTACCCCTAAGGAACCTCTTGAACTGCTCTAACCTACCCCTCAGTCCTCTGCACTGCTGGTGGTGTCTCAAGCCTCATCTACTGGCCCTGACCTCTACCCTGCTGTCGCTACTACTGCTGGTTCGGACCCTTGCCCTGCTGGGCTCCTACTGGTGTGCTACGGCACTCCGATGCGTTATGTCCAACCTTGTAACAATTAAAACAAACTCCCTGGAACTTGCGCTGCTGATGCGCTCTCTGATCTTGTTGGGGTCCCTTTTTATAAGGGCCCTGATGCTGCTACTGAGGTCCAAAAAAAGGTCTCTTGTTCTTGCTCTTGTCCCCACTCTGTCCTGCCTTGGCCTTCCCTTCCTTATCCTTCTGGAACATGGCAGTCTCAATCTCCTGTGAGGTGGCGGCCTTAGCTACCTCTCGAACTGAATGGAAATTCCTCGAAACGAGGTATCGACGGAGATTAGGGCGAAGCCCTGCTAAGAACATCTGAGCCTGACGCTATCATGCCTGCCACATACCCGTGAAATATAGCAACTCTATGAACCTGCTCTCAAAATCTGCCACTGTCATGTCTCCTTGAGTTAACCGGGACAACTCAAGTTCCTTCCCAGTCTATGCTGTAGAAGAAATGTACTGCCCATCAAAGAAGTATGTGAAATCCTCCCATGTGAGGGTCATCCTATGCTTTGGTGTAAACTAGAGTCGGTACCATCTCCCAGCATCTCCCTTCAGATTGTAGGATGCCAACCTCTGCTTCTGAACTATGTCCACATTGAGTATGTCAAGTATATTACTTACATCCTCCTTCTACTTATGGGCTGCAAGAGGGTCTGATGATCCCTGAAACTCTGGTGCCCTCATCTTTTGGTACCTCTCTACCATACGAACCCAAGCCTCCTGCTCTACGGCTCTGTCTGGGACTGCTAGTGGAATGGCTACAGGTGTGATCTCTGGGGATCTCTCTCTGATAGGAACGGCCGGTATTCCCTGCGGCTGAGCTACTGGTGGTGGTGTCGGTGGCAGAATTTGATTCGCCATGAGCTCCTCAATTGCTGCCATCCTAGCTATAAGGGGAGCTATAATACTACTACGGCTCAGGTGGTGCCTGCCGTGGCTCGGATTAAGCTGGCTGCTGTTCAGGTGGAACCTGCTGCGACTCTGCCTGCCTAGCTCTCCGAGTACGAGGTCTACCACGTCCTGCCATACCTGATCATAAATAACAAGAGCTCATGAGATAAGATAGGTATATATAAATAATGTATTACAATACTTTTTTCTCTTACAACATATAGTACTCACACCAATACTTTAAATTTACACAAAATAGTTGTCATCATAAAAAAAATTCTCAAATTTTAAGATATACGCATACATCGCCCTCACTCATACTAAAAAAATCCTTACGGACTCTATACATGAATCCTAAGAAACTTTATCCTAGCTCCACGACTCGACACAGGATGATCCTAAGGATGCTGGTGTTAGACCCTAGAGGGGGGTGATTAGGGTCTTATGCTAATCTAATCTGATTAAATGCCAATTAAAATTAATTAACAAATTATTCTTGTAAGAGAGATATTCAATATATTACAACCAAGAATAAGCAATATGAACAAAGGTAAATATCCTAGCAAAGAGATATACTATGAGATATATGCGAGGATATATAAACAACACAAGGATAAACAAAATGAACCAAATAGTGGATCATATAAATAATGAGCTATGGACAATGGCGATATAAGATATGAACATAAATATAAATGAACGTCAAAGCACACTCAAACCCACGATATGATCACGGAGTTCGGACCTTCCGTCCTACGTCTCCGCTCCCCACTCCCGGGGAGAAATCCACTATCACAACCGGGTTTTCTGCGCTCACACGAATAACGTTTACACCTCACAGTATCGGTTTTCAACGCTCATCGATCAACGTCACTCCTCACAATCGGTTTTCTAGTTCACCGAAAACTTCACAACACACACTCGGTTTTCTAGCTCACCGAAAACCTTACAATACTCACAATGTAACAAATATAAATTTGTTCTCTATAATAGATGAGAACTCAATTAAGCACAACTCAATGCTACAATCTCTCACAACCCTAATATACTATGTATGCAAATACAATAAGCTCAAAGTGGGTGTGTGTAACAATGAGTGAAATCAAAATCAAACTAAACTCAAATATAAAATCTAGCTTAAGAACAATGATAATCAAACAAGTATGTAAATGTAAAGCTAGAGTTGAGTTTAGGAAAACTTCTCTAGATCAAGATGGAGAGATGGAGATATGAGCCCAAAACAAGAAGATAATCTCCTCCACTTGTGAAAACCAAAAAAGCTTAAACCAAACCCTTAAACAAGCTTAAAACAAGCTTACACCCTTTTTCAAACCCTTGTTTAAAAACTTCTTTGCTTAGTTAAAAACTGAGATCAAAGAGAGTATTTATATCCTCCAAAACCTCAGCTAAAAATCCCAAGTCAAAAGACAAAAACTGCCCCAGCAAACAGCTCAGAGAAATAGCCGTTGAAGTCCAACGGATCTATTGTCGGTCGACCGGAAATTTCGTCGGTCGACCGACGGAGAGCAAAACAAACGAAGACCAGCTCTGGACAATCGTCGGTCGACCGGTGCGGTCGACCGATGGAGCTTTCGGTCGACCGGACCAGTCGACCGACCAACTCTCTGTCGCATGCTGTCGAAAAAATAAATGATCGGTTGACCGGTGCGGTCGACCGAAAACTGACATATGAAAATCTGATTTGCTGATTTTAAAATGCTGTTTAAAAATATCAAATAAATTCCAAAAAATGTAAAACTTTGGGGAATGATTATAGACATGATAATAAACATGATATAGTAACTAGTTATCAGAAAGGACCTCCCAAATGAAAAATATCATTATTTTACAAAATAGTCCAAAACATAAATATATGAGATACTTGAATTTTGATGTTTTGACATAAACCAACTTTTAAAACTTTGTGAAATGTTTCTATAGACTTAGTAAAACATGTATAAACTAATATTGAAGTCTATAAACTAATAAGACAATATTTTCATAAAATTGCGTATTCTATGCAATGTTTTCAAAAACACATTAGTAAATATGAAATATATGATTTCATATTATAAACATGTAAACCCAAAACCATGCATGTATATATATAACTATATATATACATAGAAAACAAAACTTATGTATATATATATATATATAACTATATATATATACGAAGAAACCAATAAATGTGTGTGTATAGATATTGAGCTTAACGTATTAAACACACATAATATAAACCTATACTAAATTACCCAAGACTTGCGGATGAAGCTTGAACTTGATCTTTAACTTGAATTGTATGTAGCTTCACTCCACAAATCCGCCAACCTCCATTGGATATCATCGTTGAAACTCTATTCCATCCAACCTCCAACTACGTTGTTTGTCTACAATACATAGGAATACACAAACACTAGACAAATAACATTAGTAGTAAATTATTTGTAAATCGTCATCAAAACAAGGAGGCCAACAATCTCCCCCTTTTTGATGATGACAAATAATTTACAAAAAAGATATATGCATGAAAGGAAATGAATATATAAATTACAATATATCATGCATATATTATAAGAAAGACTATACTCACAATATTTTTCCCCCTTTGACAACATCAAAAAGGGGACAGAATGAATAAGAGAGCGAAAGCTCTCCCTATCAATAAGCATAGGTGAGTATAAAAAGAATATATATATAGGGATTGCTCCCCCTATCAAAAAGTCATATAGAATATATGCAATGAAGATCATGGCAAAATATATATGAGCAAGCATACATGAATATGCTAAAAATTTACTCACATACATGAAGATAATGAGAACACATATAAATATGTCAATATGAAAATAATGTCTCATTAACACACAAAAAACCATATAAAAGAATAGATTTATGAAATCAAAAGAAGAGGAACATGAGAATCATGTAAAAAGTTTTCAAATGAAAACAAATCAACCAAAAGAAATCATAAATCAAAGTTTAAATCCAAAAACGCAAAATCAAATCATTATTGATTCAAAAATCAAGAGAGGCAATTATATCTAGCTCTTGAGCTAGTATCAACCCATATAAACATTTTTGGCACCCGGTAAACAATGTTTGGGAATAAACACCCAATAACTCTGGAGGGTTATATAAACATAGTCCTCTCATCAAAAATAATAATAATAATCATGAAAACGAAAGATTTTATACAAGAGAAATTGTTTTCATAACCAAAAGATTTTAAACTATAGTTTTCAAAACCAAGACAAAGAAAAGATAAAAACATTAAAATTCTTGGTTTAAAATTCAAAATTGTTTTGGTACCCAAGAACTCTTGGTACCAAAAGATTTAGGAACATGACCCCTATCATTTAAGCTCAATTTGGCCAAATGACCAAATCTACCACAATGATCACATCTATACACATGAGCATGCTTATGATGAGCAATGGGTGCATGTGTGTGTACATGTGATGAAGAAACTTGATGAGATGCACAAGAAGGATTAATATTCTTATGTTTTTGTGCATCATAGCAAAATTTAGCTAAATGGCCTTTACGACCACAAATGGAGCACTTGTAAACTTTGCTATACAAGTGTGCATAGTGTATGGGTGATTTACTAGATTTAGCACACTTGTCCATAAGTTTCTTATGGTTATCAATGCATATTTTCAAAGTTGAATCTAAAGATGAAATACTATTTTTCATAAGATTCAAATCTTCATTTTTAGGCACATATGCATTTTTAGAAGTAGAACATAAATAATCATTTATAAAGGAAGCAGTATTATTTTGTATGTTCTTTACTTCTAACATGGCATTATCTCTTTCATGAGTTAAACTAGCAACGTTTGAAGTTAAAGAAACATGATCCAATTTTAATTTTTCATTGTTTTCTTTAAGGATCACATTTTCATTAGAAATAGTTTCAAACTTAGATGCTAACAACTCATGATCGGATTTCAAAATTTCATGCTTGCTTTGTAAATTAATGAAATCATTTTGCAATTTGTTAAAGGCATGTAATAATTTTTCACTAGCACAAGCAAGTTCATCATTAGGTAAATCATTAATAGATTTGAACTCGCAAACCTCACTAGGGCTATCGCCTAGTGGCCGTGTGCATGATGCTCCACATGAACTTGAAGCGGGATCCTCCAAAGCTTGTCGGATCGCCTCCAAGTCTCCTTGATGTGCTTCTATAAATATCCATAAGGTGTAAGCACTATCAAAATGAACAAACTTGTTAGACATAGATGAATTAAAAGCATTTAGCAAATATTCTAACAAAATATTATTCATTGTAAACATGCGATGATCATTTTTATTCCACTTGGATTTCTCCAAAATGGGCACAATATAAGCATCATCTATAATTTCCCATAAATCAAAATGTTTAGATCTAACAAATAGTTTAAATCTAACACACCATTGGGCATAGGGGAAATTGTCTAATCTAGGAGCAACACTAGAATCATAGCCTAAACAAGATGCATCATTCATATTCATAATTTGTAAAAATATGCAAGCAAGATGCAAATGCAATCAAAACAAGATTAGCACAAAAATATAACTTGGATCTTTAACTCAAGGCGATTAGACCTTAAATCAAAGAGCACCAAGCTCTGATACCAATTGTTAGACCCTAGAGGGGAGGTGATTAGGGTCTTATGCTAATCTAATCCGATTAAATGCCAATTAAAATTAATTAACAAATTATTCTTGTAAGAGAGATATTCAATATGTTACAACCAAGAATAAGCAATATGAACAAAGGTAAATATCCTAGCAAAGAGATATACTATGAGATAGATGCGAGGATATATAAACAACACAAGGGTAAACAAAATGAACCAAATAGTGGATCATATAAATAATGAGCTATGGACAATGGCGATATAAGATATGAACATAAATATAAATGAACGCCAAAGCACACTCAAACACACGATATGATCACGGAGTTCGGACCTTCCGTCCTACGTCTCCGTTCCCCACTCCCGGGGAGAAATCCACTATCACAACCGGGTTTTCTACGCTCACCCGAATAACGTTTACACCTCACAGTATCGGTTTTCAACGCTCACCGATCAACGTCACTCCTCACAATCGGTTTTCTAGTTCACCGAAAACTTCACAACACACTCTCGGTTTTCTGGCTCACCGAAAACCTTACAATACTCACAATGTAACAAATATAAATTTGTTCTCTATAATAGATGAAAACTCAATTAAGCACAACTCAATGTTACAATCTCTCACAACCCTAATATACTATGTATACAAATACAATAAGCTCAAAGTGGGTGTGTGTAACAATGAGTGAAATCAAAATCAAACTAAACTCAAATATAAAATCTAGCTTAAGAACAATGATAATCAAACAAGTATGTAAATGTAAAGCTAGAGTTGAGTTTAGGAAAACTTCTCTAGATCAAAATGGAGAGATGGAGATATGAGCCCAAAACAAGAAGATAATCTCCTCCACTTGTGAAAACCAAAACAGCTTAAACCAAACCCTTAAACAAGCTTAAAACAAGCTTAAACCCTTTTTCAAACCATTGTTTAAAAACTTCTTTGCTTAGTTGAAAACTGAGATCAAAGAGAGTATTTATATCCTCCAAAACCTCAGCTAAAAATCCCAAGTCAAAAGACAAAAACAGCCCCAGCAAACAGCTCAGAGAAATAGCCGTTGAAGTCTAACGGATCTATTGTCGGTCGACCGGAAATTTCGTCGGTCGACCGACGGAGAGCAAGACAAACGAAGACCAGCTCTGGACAATCGTCGGTCGAACGGTGCGGTCGACCGATGGAGCTTTCGGTCAACCGGACCGGTCGACCGACCAACTCTCTGTCGCATGCTGTCGAAAAAATAAATGATCGGTCGACCGGTGCGGTCGACCGAAAACTGACATATGAAAATCTGATTTGCTGATTTTAAAATACTGTTTAAAAATATCAAATAAATTCTAAAAAATGTAAAACTTTGGGGAATGATTGTAGACATGATAATAAACATGTTATCAGAAAGGACCTCCCAAATGAAAAATATTATTATTTTACAAAATAGTCCAAAACATAAATATATGAGATACTTGAATTTTGATGTTTTGACATAAACCAACTTTTGAAACTTTGTGAAATATTTCTATAGACTTAGTAAAACATGTATAAACTAATATTGAAGTCTATAAACTAATAAGACAATATTTTCACAAAAATTGCATATTCTATGCAATGTTTTCAAAAAACACAATAGAAAATATGAAATATATGATTTCATATATATAATCATAAAAACTCAAAACACATGTATGTATATATATAACTATATATATGCACGTGTATATATGATTGAGCTTAAAGTACTAACACGCATAATATAAAACCTAAAACTACATTACCCAAGCAATCTTGATCTTCAATTAAGCTTGACTTGGTACACGTTGCGGATGAAGCTTGAACTTGATCTTTAACTTTGAATTGCAAGGCTTCAACCCGACATTCCGCCAACCTCCATTGGATATCATCGTTGAAACTCTATTCCATCCAACCTCCAACTACGTTGTTTGTCTATAATACATAGGAATACACAAACACTAGACAAACAACATTAGTAGTAAATTGTTTGTAAATCATCATCAAAACAAGGAGGCCAACAGCTGGAACTAGAGCTCTGATACCAACTGTAACGCCCCATGGGTTCACACAATGCTGCAGTCCTAGGTGAAACCAAGAATGTCAAACCTGTTATGCACTACACCGTGCATTAACATGTTTCACCATCACAATTAACGTCTCTCTAGTAGAGTCAACAACAGATGTAGGTACAAAAGCAAGTAATAGATAATACAAGGAATAACTGATGACATGATAGTGACCACATTAATATCTCATCATCCAACATGCAGAAATACATAATCAATGTCTGAATAGATAAACTGGAGTTCTCAACAAGACTCAAATACAAAAGGTCTGAGTAAAGGGAATAAGGCACACAGCCTTTACAACATCTAGAATATAGTCCTCAAATATCTCACAAATTCTATAGTGGAGCTCCAAAATAAAACATAACTAAAAATAGATGGCTGAAACTAAAGTGCATCGCCATCAACCTGCGACTCTTCGGGCACCTGGCTCGTTACCTGAAATGGGGAGGGACAACGAGCGTCAAAACGCTAGCAAGCAACATCACAACCAACCCCAAGGGAACAGGGCTCGTTGTATAAGAAAATACAGATAATACATAATAAATCTCAAATCATTGATCTTAACTAAAGAGGATTTTAGTATTTAGAAATTTACAACACAAGCATAGGTACGTCGAGCGAAATAATCCAAATAAGGAAACCCTCATGTATATACCTTGTATCTCAAATTGTAAATCCCTAAACACTAAACCCGAGTTCTAGTACAGGAACAATAATAAAAGAAATATAACTCATCTCAGAACATAAATACAGTGTCATGTCATAGCCTACATAAGTGTCATGTCATAACCTACATAAGTGTCATGTCATAAACTCATGTGAAAAAGTCATATACAGGGTTAAGAAACGTGTCCAATACATGAACTAGATATAGTGATTTCCAAACACATGGAACAAATGGGCAAATGTCCAACACGAGGACTAAAATGGATTATAGTCCAACACGATGACTTCTATGGATTATAGTCTAACACGAGGACTGTGCAAATGGGAAAAATATCGTTGAGATACATAGAAAAATCTACTTATACAAATTTCACACTCGACTCAGTGTGTAATTCTAAACCAGTGCCCTCAGGTCATCTACCATGCATAGATACATAGTAAGACTGAAAACCAGAGTCAGATAATATGGGAAAACTCTCGAACACGTGTAAATAAACCACAGAGCTAAATTGTATGCCAGGCTGTGTGGCGGTCGACCACGTAGGTCACTCTGGTCGATCACGCATAGAACCGAAATTTTCTGCGCTCAAAACTGTGCGGTGGTCGACCGCCCCGGTCGACCGCGCCTAGAGCAGAAACAGAACTGCTCCGCTAAACGCCTCGCAGTCGACCGCCGCAGCACCGTGGTCGACCGCGCAGAGGGAAGACGGACTCTACCCTTCTGTATGACCGCAGTCGACCGCGAAGCAGAAAGAAGCCCAGTTAGGGTTTCTGTCAGCTTCGAAACAAATTCAGACATGATTTCTATGTTAACAAAAATTCTAACATTTCTAATATGTCATATAGCAGCAAACAACGAATTTAAACCTTTAAAATTCTCATCACCAAGATCCCAGATATATGTAAACATTATTTTGAAGAAGAAAAATGGGTTTAGAATAGTAAAACAGGATTTAACTTTTGCTATAATGATTTCAGATCTAGATCTCATTAAATAAAATTCGTTGGTGAGATTTTAAAATCTGAAATACTTGATTCTCACATCATATGCCATAATGGTCTATTATCTATACATAAAATACGATTTTGGCTCAATAAAACCTGGATTAAAACTCAAATAAAGCATGA
This sequence comes from Asparagus officinalis, assembly GCF_001876935.1. Lineage (NCBI taxonomy): Eukaryota > Viridiplantae > Streptophyta > Magnoliopsida > Asparagales > Asparagaceae > Asparagus > Asparagus officinalis. The sequence goes on along the minus strand of NC_033798.1, from coordinate 43,461,042 downwards.
AAACAAAAGGGGGGGGTGAAGTTGGGCAAGATGTTACTCGCCTCTGATGAAAACAAAGCTCCTAGATCTGTAGGAGAACGATTTCCTTCGCTGAATCCCACCAAAAACTCGCTGGAAACCCTTTGAAACTCCTCCAATGTAGGAGAACGATTTCCTTCGCTGAATCCCACCAAAAACTCGCTGGAAACCCTTTGAAACTCCTCCAAAATCACCAAAAATGAAATCTAGCGTTTGAGGGGAGAGAGGGGGCTAGGGTTTCTAATTTTAGATGAAAAGAGGGCTCTCTCTCGGGTTTAATAGTATATATACTAACCCCACAAACCCGACCCGAAACCCATTAAGACCTAAACCCAGAAAACAAACTGTCTGTTGTGCGTTCGACCGCAACGGTCGACTGCACAATAGGAAAAGAATTTCCTGAGTGCCCGACTGCTGTGCGGTCGACCGCCGCAGTCGACCGCGCAGCAGAAAAATGCCTGTTTCGATTGATATAAACATGCTGGTCTATCCACTTGATTCCTCTCACATAGAATCATTTGTTGGGTTCTCAAACATAGATTATCACATTCATCTATGATATTTATGATTATTTATCATAAAAGAATTATTTATCACTAATAATTCACATATATTCACATATATTCATTATAAAAGAAATTACGGGGTTCTACACTTAAGACCATTGACCATAATGTTAAGGGTAACCTCATCTCTATCATATTTAATAGCAGATTTAACATCACTATATGAGTCAGGAATAGCATTTAGAAGGGTAATAGGAGTATAGTCGTCTATATGTTTATCACCAATTAACTTAATATCTGAAATAAGTTTTGTGAAAACATCTAAGTCCTCCTTAATGTCCTTAGACATATCCAATCTAAATTTTAAAAAAAATTCAAGCAAAAACATTTTACTGGGCAAAGAGATTTCAGTATAGAGTTCTTCAAGTTTATCCCAAAGGGTTTTAGCAGATTCCAAAATTTTAACTTTTCTAAGCACAGAGTCAGATAAGTTCAAATAAATTCCAAAGGGTTTTAGCAGATTCCAAAATTTTAACTTTTCTAAGCACAGAGTCAGATAAGTTCAAATAAATTGTGGAATAAGTATTTTCGTTCATTTCAGCCCTTTTTCTTCAGTGTCAGAAGTCAAATAAGTCTAACCAACAGCCCTAAAAGACTTCTATTGAATTAAAATGTATTTTATTTTTTATTTTCAAATGCTAAAATCAGATTTTCCGTTGAACGAAACCATACCATATTGAATCATACCATATTGATTAGCAGCAGACATTCTTCACACAGGAAAACACTCAATTTTTTTGGAAAATAAAATGCACATATAGCTAAAAAAATTTCAAAATTTATCAGGCTCAAAGTGTATGAAGCAACTAGCACAAACAAACTGGGAATAACGATGAGCATGAAGCTTGAGTTTTGACCCTTTGTTCTTTCGCACGAGCACAAGCAAATTTTAATTTCAGCACTTAATCACAACAGAAATAAAACCGGCAAGTAAACGAAAATAGATTTGCAAATATAGCCGAAAAAAGAAAAAATTTCCTTGAGCGAAATTAGAATTTTTGACCTGAGCGAAATCAGATTTTGGGAAAGAAAAAATTGATAAAAAGTGGGTTTTCCGACGATATACCTAAGCGAAACCCAAGGAGAGGGTTTCGACCTTACCCAATACCACCGTACCCGCCGCTATCATGACCGTGGAGTGGTTCAACAGTACGAAGGGCTTCATATTTATTAGCCCTAACGACGACAGCGAGGATCTCTTTGTCCACCAGTCCTTGATCAAGTCCGATGGCTTTAGATCCAACCGATCGATCCAGACGAGGTCGAGATCGAAGAGGCTCTTCGAGCAGCAATTCCCAAAGCTCACCGGCGATGATTTTGAATGGTGATGACTCACCGAGCTCTGATACCACTGTTAAGAATCATTGTCATCGATATTTTGCTCAGAAGCTTGCTCAACTAGTTCATGTTCTCCTCTCTAGTGCACCACCAAGACAAAAGGGGAATCACTCACAGAGGGTGAAGGGATCACACAAAGTTAGAGCATAAAGCTCACAGGGAGTTCTCTTCTCTCTCCCTGCTTCTTCCCTCTCCGAGCTACTACCAGTCTTTCGAAAGAAATAGAGAAGGGGATAGCCGACACGAGAGAGAAAGCTTAGGGTTTTGAATGGTAGGAGCTGACCTACAGGGATGAGAGATGTGACTCAAAGTGGCTGCCAACAGGACACAGAGATGGGAAGGGGCTGCCGACTGAGAGAGTTGAGTACCATCAGCTAGGAGGAGAGGTTTAGAGAGGGCTAGGGTATATATTGTGGGGAACTGAGCCATTTGGTAACGGGCCAGATTTTGGGCCAACAAAATAGCAATAATAACTCTCAAATTTTAGAAGCAAAAGTCCCCTCTCTGCACCACTTATCTTACCATTTTCAATCTGAACCTTAGTACTAACAAGGAAACACTCAAAATTTTGAACAATATTCCTCCAAAAATTAGACACCTTCCTATTTTTAACCTCTAACATATTATCATTCTCATAATATCTATGATGTGACACCTATTTTGTAGGAGCTTTTTGCTATTGTAGCAAATACACAGTCGATCATTTGCCCAACAAAGCATTATTCATAGTGTTAATATCTAACACGCAAAGTTCCCCCTTGATTCTTTGGTCTACAAACATAATTCCCCGCCCATAGAAACTTTCTTCTAGCTTTATCTATTTTTTGACATAGCCACATAGGAAATTTAAAAATGGACATCTAGAATAATGGAATAGCAATCAGTATTAAGTTGATAAAAACCAGCCTACCCCCTCTTTATAAACATTTACTCTTCCACACAGCTATTCTTCTCTCAATCTTTTCCCACAGAGGATACCAACCAATTTTTCTCAATTTATTTGGTCTTAGAGAAACACCAAGATAAGCAATAGGGAAAGTGCCTGATTGACAATTAAACATTTAAACCGCATGTTCTTGCATATCTTGCATATCAAGATTATCCTAAATAAGAATAGCATAGCTCTTATGGAAGTTGATTTTTAACCTGATAACATTTTAAATCCATGTAAAATCATTTTTAAAGCAGTTATATGATCTTCATTGCTTTGGCAGAACTCTAATTGTCATCTACAATCTTTTCCCACAGAGGATACCAACCAATTTTCCTCAATTTATTTGGTCTTAGAGGAACCCCAAGATAAGCAATAAGTAAAGTGTCTGATTGACAATTAAATATTTAAGCCACATGTTCTTACATATCTTGCATATGAAGGTTATCCTAAATAAGAATAGCATAGCTCTTCTGGAAGTTGATTTTTAACCTGATAACATTTTAAATCCATGTAAAATCTTTTTTAAAGTAGTTATATGATCTTCATTATTTTGACACAACACTAAATTGTCATCTACAAAATGCAGACGAAGAACTTTCATCTCACATGATTAAGGTCCCAAACCTTTTATAAGCCCATTATATTATGCTAAAAGTTAAAAAGTTTTATAAAAACATAAGCAGCTAACACAAACAATAAGCGAGATAAATGTGTTAGGGTTTTAATTTTGAACCTACACTCTTGTTTTGTTTTGATGATTTTACAAATAATTTATAACTAATTTTGTTTCCTAGTGATTGTGACTTATTACAGGTTTATATCAGAGTTAAAGATCCAGATCAGCTATGTTTACAATCATTTAGGTATTGTTGTATATATCGTGTGTTATTCTCTAATCTTAATATATTTATACACACACTTAACATCATGTTTACATTGTATTGTTTTACAAAAGTTTTGCAATACACCTCTTTATCAAAATCAAATGTATATGTTTACATATTTGCACATATATGTGTACATTTGCTAAAACGGTGATCTTTTACAAATGGCAAATGTGATTTCCAAAATTTCTTCACAAATATGTTTAATATCATGTTTACAAACTATTCTCAAAGTTTTACATTTTTTTAGAATTTATTTGATATTTTTTAACAAGTTTCAAAGTTGTAATTTTCTATGTACATGTTTATGAGTCGACTCATGAACAGTAGTGAGTCGACTCACAAACTGCTGCGTAGTTTACAATTTATTTCTACTGAGTCAACTCACAAACATCATGAGTCGACCCATCAGGTTGAGTCGACTCGTGCCTGTCGTAAGTCGACTCACAAACTGTGCTGAAAAATATGTTTTGTTTCTGCTGAGTCGACCCATGACTTCATGAGTCGACATGGTTTATGAGTCAACTCATGAATTCTATAAGTCAACCTATAAGTTGGTTTTTAGCCTGTAACGACTACTTATGAGTCGACTCATGAATAGTACTGAGTCGACTCATAACACTGTAACGGCTACTTTTAGTTTTTGTCTTCTTCTGGCTTTTTGGTCTTTTTACTTGGGTTCTTCCTGATGTTTTGGGATGTTATAAATATCCCATTGCATTTAATATTATGACCAACCAAGAGATTTGTTTAATTAAGTTTATAAGTGTTTAAGAGGTGTTTAAAGTCTTGTCTTAAGTTTTGTTTCAAAAGAGAAGTTTTACACAAAGAAGAAGCTTTCAATTTCAATTGAGGAATTCATCCTCATCATAATTTCTTCAGTTCTTTGTGTTTGTAGAGAAGTTTTTCTAAACTTTTTTATATAGTTTATTGATTGTCAATTTTATATTCATATCTTGCTATATTAAATTGAGTTAGAATTTCATTGTTCTCATTTATCACACACACCCTTATTGAGCTTAGATTATTTCATACAATATATTAGTGGGTATTGGTGTGTGAATTAGTGAGAGTGAGCTTCATTGTGTTCTCATTCATTATAAAGAACAAAACATTGTATTTGAACTTATATTATGAGTATCACTTGTAATACACTTGTACACCGAGAAAAGTGTGTGGTGAGAGACGGGGTCGAATCCAAGAAGAGTGGCGTCAGTTGACGAACCTAGGGAGAGGTTGTATCCGAGTACTTGAGGAGGAGGACACGGGCTAGAGACCAACACTTAGTGTGTATAGTGTGATTGCATAGTGATTGTTATGAGAGTTTTCGGTGAGCTTAAAAACCGAGTGTGTAAAAGTTTTAGCTTTCAAACCGGGTTGTGATAGCGGAGATCTCCTCGAGGTGAGGAGCGGGGACGTAGGTCGTGGGGACCGAACCTCATGAACATATTGTGTGTATGTGTTTGCTTGGCGTTCATCTTTATTTGTGCTCACATCATATATCGTTTTCATATCTTTATTGTGTCACATTTAATTTACACTTGTGTTTATATATCATTGCATATATTTCACCATATAAGATCTATCTCTTTGTTCATATTGCTTATTCTTATTCATAACATATTGTATATCTATCTTATAAGAATAATTTATTAATTAATTTTAATTAGCATAAAATTAGATTAGATTAGCATAAGACCCTAATCACCCTCTTCAAGGATCTAACAATTAGTATCAGAGCTTGGTGCTCTTTGATTTAGCGTATATTGAAGTTGATTTTATTTGTATCTTGCTTGCACATATATACATTATGGATATGTACGGTGCATCTAGTTTAGGTTATGCCATTAATGTTGCTCATTGTTTGGATATTTCCCTATGCTCAATGGCGTGTTAGATTCAAACTTTTTGTTCAATCTAAACAATTTGATTTATGGGAAGTTATTGAAGATGCTTATAGTGTACCCACTTCAGAAAAATCCAAGTGGAGTGAAAATAATAAAAGAATGTTTAATATGAACAAGCTTTTGTTAGAATATTTGCTTAGTGCTTTTCACTCATCCTTCTCTAACAAATTTGTTCATTTTGATAGTGCTTACAATCTTAGTGCTTTTCACTCATCCTTCTCTAACAAATTTGTTCATTTTGATAGTGCTTACAATTTATGGAAATTTATAGAAGTACATCAAGGGGACTTGGAGGCGATCCGACAAGCTTTGGAGGCTTCCTCTTCAAGTTCCATTGGAGCATCATGCACACAACCACTAGGTGATAACCCTAGTGAGGTACGCGAGCTCGACAACGATGATGATATTACTTTTGATGAGCTTGCGCATGAATTGAAAGATTATTCAATAGTTATATTGAATTGAAAAGTAAGCATGATAATATGAAATCCTCTCATGAAATAGTTATATTGAATTGAAAAGTAAGCATGATAATATGAAATCCTCTCATGAAACACTAGTTACTAAGTTTGATCTCATTGCAAATTGCAAATGAAAATATAAATCTTAAAGAATGCAATGAAAATTTGAGATTAGAAAATGCTAGATTGCTTCGTGAAAAATGTGATGCCATGTTAGAAATAGAGATTAGTAAAAATAAATTAAACTCTATGGTAAATAATTATGTTTATCCTACTTCAAGTAGCAATACTTGTATGCACAATGATGAGTTGAATCAAATGAAAAAATGCATATCGACCTTAGATTCAACACTAAATACTTGTATTGTGAATAACAAAAAGCTTATGGACATGTGTGCAAAGTACCATGTTAATTCTTCTAAGAAACCTACACACTATGCACACATGTATGACAAAATTCACAAATGTTCTATTTGCGGTCTTAAAGATCATATAGCCAAATTTTATCATAATGCACAAAAGCTTGACAAGCCTATTCATGATTGTGCATCTCATCAAGTTTTTTCATCTCATACACATGTACGCACACATAATGTAAATCATAAACATGCTCATGTGTACAAATGTAATTTTTGATGTCGTTTGGGTTATTTGACCAAATTTTATTTTGATTTGAAGAAGGTTTCTCGTTTGCAAAATAATTTCAAAGATAAATCTATTTTTACAAATGATTTTCGTGCACCTTATGTTGGTCAACAAATACCATTTAGACCCTTTCATTGCACTCATTGCAATCGAAAAGGTCATGAATACAAATTTTGTTTTGACCGTATCCGTGTACCATATACGCCCAAATGGGTTCATAACCCAAAGACCTTGATCTTAAATGATAGGGGTCATGTCCCTAGCCCTATTGGTACCAAAAATATTTGGGTACCAAAATGTGCTTAATTTCTAATTCTTAAGAAATTTTTATTTTTTGATTTGTCACTTTTGTTTTTGACTTAACTTTTCATATTTCAATAAACATTTAAAGTTTTTTTAAGATCTATGTGTAGATTTTTATGACTCAAAATTCTTGTCAAAACATTCCATTGTTAAAACTTTTTCAAGTACAGAGTCTTATTTCAGAATTTTTGTAAAATCTTTGGATTTAAACTTAAGTCGACTCAGGGTCGACTCACATCCCTTAGTCGACTGCAAGTCGACCTTCGGGTGACTGTTTTTAGGGTATCTGATTCTTTTTGTTTTTAGATTTGAGATGATTTTAGACCCGGCCCGTTTGTCTGCCTTAATCCTGAGCCTACACTTATCCTTTGATCAAATCTGAACCGTTGATCTCATTTCAAAGCCCTAGCTTGACTAAATAAAAGTTTCTCCTCTTTCTTTCATCTTTCCTCCAGCAATCATCGTCTGCACTCGGTCTTCCTCGATCTCCTCTGTTCGGTATAATCCCTTTCCCTTTCTCATTTCCTTTTCTATGGTTTCATTTCTATCTATGGTCAGTACTTCAACCAAACACCCTAGAACTTCCAAAGGTAAAGCCCCTCTTTCTCGTGATCGTGCATCTTCACCTCTAGAGCGTAGCAATGTACATTACGAACAATATCTAAATAGCACTGCTTTAATTGAAAAATATCATGCTCTTTGTCAGTTAAAATTCAATATCTAAATAGCACTGCTTTAATTGAAAAATATCATGCTCTTTGTCAGTTAAAATTGTTCCCTGGTAGATATGTTAAATTGCACTGCTTTAATTGAAAAATATCATGCTCTTTGTCAGTTAAAATTGTTCCCTGGTAGATATGTTAAATTTGATGACTTTGGTTCTGGTTTTGAACCGAATATTATGTCTCGGATGGAGATGACCCTTAGCGTATATTGAAGTTGATTTAGGATTTTGATCTTTCTATATTTTGGTCTTCAAATATATGATAATCCCCTTTAATAACTAAATTATGTTATTCTTAAATTATGCCCCCACGTAAGTCTAAAAATCGGGACAATATGTAGCATATAGTATGATTGATTAATAAAATATTTCTACCATTCTATCAAAAAAGTTACTAATGATGAAAAATATAACATTAACGACTAATTTTGTTCATCATAGTCAATCAATACATTAACGATGGATTTTTACAAATGGTAACGATGGAAAAAACTACCTCGTAATTGATGTATTTACTAACGATGGATGGTCGTTAACATCCTTTAATAACAAGAGCTTTTTTCGCTTATCGTAAATCACGGTTATTAATAGACCTTTTTCTTATAGTGCAGCTCCAACTAGGGCTATCCAAAAAGCCAAAAGAAGATAAAAACTAAAAGTAGTGGTTACAGTGTTATGAGTCGACTCAGTAATATTCATGAGTCGACTCATAAATAGCCGTTACAGGCTAAAAACCAACTTATGGGTCGACTCATAAAATTCATGAGTCGACTCATAAACCATGGGTCGACTCATGAAGTCATTGGTCGACTTAGCAGAAACAAAACACATTTTCCAGTACAGTTTGTCAGTCGACTTATGATAGGCACGAGTCGACTCAACCTGATGGGTCGACTCATGATGTTTGTGAGTCGACTCATCAGAAATAAATTGTAAACTACACAGCAGTTTGTGAGTCGACTCAATACTGTTCATGAGTCGACTCATAAACATGTACACAGAAAATTACAACTTTGAACCTTCTTAAAAAATATCAAATAAATTCTAAAAAATATAAAACTATGAGAATAGTTTATAAACATGATATTAAACATATTTGTGAAGAAATTTTGGAAATCACATTTGCCATTTGTAAAAGATCACCGTTTTAGCAAATGTACACATATATGTGCAAATATGTAAACATATACATTTGATTTTGATAAAGAGGTGTATTGCATGTATTGTTAAACATGATGTTAAGTGTGTGTATAAATATATTAAGCTTAGAGAATAACACACGATATATACAACAATACCTAAATGATTGTAAACATAGCTGATCTGGATCTTTAATTCTAATATAAACCTGTAATAAGTCACAATCACTAGGAAACAAAATTAGTTATAAATTATTTGTAAAATCATCAAAACAAAATAAGAGTGTAGGTTCAAAACCAGAACCCTAACAATCTCCCCCTTTGTGATATATATCCTTGCATGTTTATATATAGTCACTATTCCAATGGTTATGTATTTGACGCTTAGCGCATTGGATTGAGAAGAAAAAAATGATAGTGTACATTTCTTCTCAATATAATACGCCGCGGACTTGTTCACATTCTGATTCCCCTATATTTTGGAAAGCGGGGTGTGACACCGGCATTTTCCAGCAACGATCACCCCTGGTGACCGTAACGACAGGGTCCGGTTTCGGGCTCGGGCCGCCCGGCCCGGTTTTGGTGCCCCGGCCGGCACGGACCGGTCGCGTTTTCGTGGGTCCGGGTCCGGGCCCTGGCCCGGATTTGGCCTGGGTATTCAGGCAAAACCCGAGCATCAGGCTCGGGCCGCAGGCTTTTTGGATAGCCCTAGTTAGAGCTGCACTATAAGAAAAAAGTTTATTAATGACCGCGATTTACGATAAGCGGAAAAAGCTCTCACTAGTAGAAAAACGACCAATCTAGATGGAACAATCTAGACGGAAAATATTTCCGTCTAGATTGAATCAAACTAGACGGAAATTTTCCGTCTAGGTTGATCTGTCTAGTTTGGGTCAAACTAGACGGAAAATTTCATCTAGTTTGTCGAACGAGACGGAAAAGTGAACCTAGACGGAATTCCGTCTAGGTTGCATGGTCAACCTAGATGGAATTTCGTATAGGTTGGGGTAACCTAGACGGAATTCCGTATAGGTGCCAATGCGTCAAGCTAGACGGAAATATCCGTCTAGCTTGACAGGCCAAGCCTAGACGGAATTCCATCTCAGGTGCCTAGGCCAACTTTTGCCTTGGCAGCCGCCAGCCCCCCATTTCTCTCTATTTCCTCTCACTTACTCTCTCCCCCATCCCCCTCCCGCCCCCTCCCTGATCCCCCTTCCCGAGCCCCATCCCCTTCCACCCCCCTCGCTTTTCCCCCTGCGCCAGCACCCCTCCCAACTCCCCCTTCCCTGAGGCCCCCATCCCCCCCCTTCCCCTCGGTAGCCCCCTCCCCCTCCGATCTCCCGCCCTTCCCAAAACCCTTCCCCCCTCCCCCAGTCTTCAACAGCCCCCTCCCCCCTCCGAGCCCCCTTCCACCTTCCCCTCGGCAGCCCCCTCCCCCTTCCCGACGCCCCCCTCTCCCCACACCCCCCTCCCCTCCGCAGGTATGGCCCCCTCCCCTTCCCCCTTCTCCCCCTTCGATAGCCCCTCCCCCCTCCCGCACCCCCCTCCCTTCCCGAGGCCCCTTTCCCCCTCCCCCATCTCGGCAGCCTCCTTCCCCCTCCCGAGCCCCCCTGCAGCCCCCTCCCGCACCCCCACCCTCCGAAGCCCCCGGTCTGTGTGTCCAATTGGTTGAATCTGCTTAAAATGTATGATTTTTCTATTGAGCTTTTGGAATTTTAATTTTATTATTATTTATTGTTGAATTTGGTTTAAAACCCTAATTATGATAAAAAAAAATAAACGAGTTCAATTCTGAAAACCCTAACTCAACTATATGTTAATTCATTTGAACAACACTAGTAATCATTATTGAGTTTTAAACACTTATAAGCCCTAACACGATTAAGTTTCATTCGTGCTATAAGTAGGTGTGAATATTTAAGTTGGTGATGTGAAAATATGTAAAATAATTTTTTTTTTAAAAATAGAGTGTTATATAACACATTATAATTTTTTATAATGTGTTATAATCCAATTTAGGTGAATTAAAAAATAACGTTATCCCTAGACTTCCGTCCAATAATTACATCCAATTCTTTGGACTTATAATATATGATATACGACTTAGATTTGGGCAGGAGACGAAGTTTTCTCTCGGAAATGAGCATTTATTTTATATTATACGAAAAAAATTGGTACTGAAATTCGTAATTATTGGATCTGTCCTTCTCGGATGGGTTAGGAATATAGTAGTGCATACATCTAACTTTGTATACTTTGTATATTTTTATTCTTGAAAGTTTTGGCAGCACGTATTCGTTGTTCTCCGTGTACAATAAGTGTATGTTATTATGCATTTCGGGCTATTGCTGATACGCATAATAATATCCACATAGTGTACAGGGAGAACAGCGGGTAGGTGCTACTGAAATTTTCAAGAAATAAAAATATATAAAGTATACGAAGTTGGATGTAAGCACTACTATATTCTTAATGGATAGAAGCCTTCCTATGACAATCGCTAGATTGATGTAATTAGTTTCTACGTACGTTCATATATATTTTATGTAGATAAATATTCATATTGTTAAATGATATGTGAACATATGTTTGATGTGTGTTGAATGTACAAGAGTCATGGATGTACTAGTAGTTGTGAGATTAATCATAGTTAATGATTATATATAATTTACAGATGAGGATAATTCCTGACAAATCATGGATAGATATCTCACTGCTTGATAGATTTCGTGACACGCGATACAAGGAGGGATGTGACGCCTTCATGCGTTATGCTAAAATAAATCCAAGAAATTTAAGAAGTGATGTTATGTATTGTCCTTGTTGTAGGTGTAGAAATATGAAGCTGCTGAATAGGAATGATATACGGATCCACCTAATAAAATCAGGTTTTGATGAAAATTATAAATATTAGAACTATCATGGGAAAGATATAACTGAAGATGAGGATCCAAATATGCGTGTTGGTACGTCCGGTGGCCAATGGATAGATGACACAATAACGATGTTGAATGATATTTTTCCTCGACCTACAGAATATGATGTTGATGATGATATCGGAGATAAAAGTGAAGATGATATCGAAGTTGAACCTGAAGAGGTAGGAGATGTCGAAAGTGTCAAAAAATTTTGATGATGTGCATTCCTCCGCGGAAATAAAGCGAATAATGAAGCTACTAGAAGATAGTGAAAATGACTTATATGATGGATGTACTGAGTACTCCAAATTTTCTTTTATGCTAAAACTCCTACATATTAAGACACTTAGCGGCATGTCAGATAATTATTTTGAAATGCTTCTTGATTTGCTTCGGACGGTAATTCCTGAGGAGAGAATAGCATACCCCAAACAACTTATCAAGCTGAGAAGATTGTCTCCGCTCTGGGTCTTGATTATAATAAGATTGATGCATGTCCGAATAATTGTATTTTGTACCAAAAAGCCAATAAAGACCTTCAAGAGTGTCCGACATGTGGAGTTTCTAGGTGGAAGCAACACACAAATTCTTCAACAAGGATTACAACAGAGACAGATGTAACATCGAAGAAAATTCCTACCAAGGTGCTTCGACATTTTCCATTGGCTCCTAGATTACGAAGATTGTACATGAACAAAGACACAACAAAGAACATGAGGTGGCACAAGGAAGATCGAGTAGATGATGCGAAGATTGTACATGAACAAAGACACAACAAAGAACATGAGGTGGCACAAGGAAGATCGAGTAGATGATGGCAAAGTGAGACATCCTGCTGATGCTTGAGGTGGCACAAGGAAGATCGAGTAGATGATGGCAAAGTGAGACATCCTGCTGATGCTTTAGCTTGGAAGTATATGGATAAAACTTATCCTCGTTTTGCCGAAGATTACAGAAATGTAAGACTGGGTCTATCTAGCAATGGATTCAATCCATTTGGGGTAATGAGCTCTGGTTGGTCTACGTGGCCAGCTATATTAATGCCATATAATTTACCTCCATTGCTTTGTATGAAACAGCCGTTTATGATACTTTTATTACTGATACCTGGTAAGCACGCTCCAGGTAATGATATTGATGTCTACTTAGAGCCTCTAATTGATGAGCTGAAACAATTATAGTCTGAGGGTATTTTAGCATATGATGCTCATTTAAAAGAGTCATTTAGATTACGTACTATTCTATTGTGGACGATTAATGATTTTCCAGCTTATGCTAATCTGTCCGGGTATTCTACGAAGGGAAAGTGTGCTTGTCCTGTATGTGGTCTGGAATTTGAAACTCTTCGACTACCACATAGCCGGAAGAGTTGTTATTGGTTTAATCGTCGATGGTTGCCCTTGAGTCATAAGTACATAAGCAAATCAAATATGTTTAATGGCACAATTGAGAAGAGAATGAAGCCGCGTCAGCTGACATGTAATGAGATCGTAAAATTACTTGAGGGTTTTCCAAAAGTTAGGTTTGGAAAAAATCGATATTCTAAATTCAACCCGATTGGAGTAAGAGATTCCTTAAAGTCAAAAAAGTCGTTGAAGTGAAAGCGGAAGGTCCAAAAAATGCAAGTTGAGAACGAAGCCGGAAAATTACCTAGAGGATGGACTAAATTTAGTATCTTCTTTCATCTACCTTATTGGCAAAATCTTAAAATCCGACACAATTTAGATGTCATGCATATTGAGAAAAATATATGTGATAACATAGTGTCAACTCTCCTGCAAGATGCAAACAAGTCGAAGGATGACCTACGGGCACGTCAAGACCTGAATGCTTTGAATATCCGAAATGATTTACAAGCTCAAGATGTTGGTCTTAAAAAATTAAAGTTGCATCCGTCTCGTGTTACAATGTCAACTGAGCAAATGCATCGATTTTGTAAAATTCTCAAATCGGTAAAGTCACCAGATGGTTACTCTGCTGACATATCAAATAATATCCAGGTGCAAGAGAGAAAACTCTTAGGTCTGAAGACCCATGATTATCACATTCTTCTCCATCAACTACTCCCAGTTGCAGTCCGTAATAATATGGATAAAGAAGCGTTAAATATTATTATTGAGTATTGTGGATTCTTCAGAAAATTATGCTCTAAAGTCATAGATGCAGATGAATTTAAAAAGCTTGAAGTCGATGTTCGAGTTATGCTATGCAATATGGAAGTAATATTCCCTCTATTTTTTACAATTATGATCCATCTTACCCAGCATCTTGCAAGAGAGGCTAGAATCGCTGGTCCTGTAACTTATCATTGGATGAATCCGATTGAAAGGTAATTTACGGTTTTTGTTACATTCATTAAATATATATGCATTTTTAAAATTACCATGCTAATGATTACCTCTTCTTATAATTTTAAGATACTTAGGCTCCATGAAACATAATGTTCGCAATCGAGCTCATCCCGAGGGATCGATAGCTGAAGGATATGTGGCTAACGAATACTTTGTGTTTGCCTCACATTACATGCATAAGAAAAAAACCACATCTCAAGTACTTGATAAGGAGAGGAATCGTGAAAAATATCCGAGATGTCTCTTAGATCAAATTCATGCATATGTATTGGAAAACCTTGATATGTTCGAAGACTATCAAAGGTAACAAATAAAATCAGTAATATAGATGAGAAGTATTCATTTTACATATAGTTTATCAATAAAAACTTATATATTGTTTATATAGGCGAGATATGGAGAAGCTTAAGAATGAAATAACTGGTAGGAATGCAGCGTATAATATTCAGAAAAGACATAAGAAAGAATTTTCTGACTGGTTCAGATTTGATGTAAGTGTTTTACAATTAATTGTTGAACATTCATGATATACCATCATATAAATATTCTCAAATTATTTGGCGTAGGTTGAAAAATCACTTCTTGATGGCACTACATTATCAGATGAAATTATTTTCCATGCACAACGTCCTTATCACGAAGTGAGATGTTATAATGAGCATTTGGTCAATGGATATAAATTTCGAACGCTAGAGACCGATGATAGGAGGGTAACCCAGAACAGTGGGGTCATGGGTTTTTTTGCTCAAGAATGTTTTTTAAGTATAAGAGATCAGAACCCAATTCAAGCTGACATATTATATTATGGACAAGTAGAAGATATTGTTGAGGTAATTTACGGGTTTGGTAAACCAAAACAATGTAGCTACATGATGTTCAAGGTTCGGTGGTGTCCTGTAAAAAAGCAAAAGGATCATTATGGATTTACACTAGTCAATCTCCATCGAGAAGTATATACAAATGAGAAATTCATTTTCGCAGAATAAGCTGATCAGTGCTTTTACGTGAAAGATCCGAATGTCATGTCTGATTGGGTGGTTTTTTACAAAGAGCTAAGATCTCTTGTTCTTCCTAATAACAATGAAAAAAATATTGAAGAAAGTGAAGATAATTATAGTGAACCAATTGGGTCATCTGATGACGTTTGGCAAGAATTCTCAAACACACAGAATGTGACCCTTGATTTTGGTATGAACTATATATGTTACACTGCCTTATCGATTTTCAGATTATCATATTAAAAACTATGAGGAAAATTGTATTTTCAGATGAGGAGGCTCTTCAGCCCGGGGGGTGATCGAAGACGGAGTATCACACCGGGTACCGGTGCTGATGATACACCATCATCTTCGGATGCAGGTATAAAAATTATTTTAATATTTTTTGTAAATTATTAGTTACCAAAAAACTCATAGTGTTCATTTGTTACAGATGTGGGTTATTCATCACCCGACCCCTCTGATGCAGCACCAGAACCATCCTCCGATGAAGGTATTCATTATTTAACATTTGATAATGGTCAATTTAAAATTTATATTGATGATTCTCCTTTCTTATGTAGGTGCTGCTTGGACCCCTACATACCCTTCGTATACATTCCACACCGACTTGCGTTCGAAGACGCAAGACTATCTCAGTTTACCCTTCCCTCCGGACTCTCATAAGTCCAAAGCTGACTCAATGAAGTTTCATTCACGTGCTGCAAGAAAGTTGGAGGAAATGCTTCCTATGTTGCAGGTTAGGAAAAATGCTGCACTCGCAGCAAAAAAAAGAGAGAAAGCGAATGGTAAGTTGCATAAATACTTTTAACTATCTCCTTGCTTATTTTACCAATTCTAGAAATTTTAATTATAAACTTTTGTTACAAAAACCAGTAAGACAAATTAATTAAGGTAGATGCCTCATGAACTTTTGTTACAAAAACCAGTAAGACAAATTAATTAAGGTAGATGCCTCATGCACTGGTTGGTATTTTTACTTCTGTAAGCTAGTGTAATTTTATTATATTAATTAAGGTAGATGCCTCATGCACTGGTTGGTATTTTTACTTCTGTAAGCTAGTGTAATTTTATTATTCACTGTCCTAGTTATTAATTACCTTTATTAACCACCATTAAGACAAATTTATCTAGCTATTGCATTGTTTGGTACGTTACTTCAGTAAGCACGTTAATGTGATTTTATTGGTAAAAGTTGGCATACTCATAATGATTATCCATAGAATATGTTATGATAAGCTGAAGTTTAAGGGGCCATAGTTCCAAAGATTTTGAATCACAAAACAAGGTTTATCTACTGTATAGTAAGTATAGTACATAGTGTTATTATATTATATGTAAGCAGTAGTATAGTAGGGTATCACTGTATAAAATTTAGTTAGAATTCATGCATAATGGTCTTTTTAGATTTATATATTTTATGATATATTATCTTGTTATTATTATTGTAGGTGCTAAGCCAGATCGCATAGAGAGCCAACGTGGCGGAGGTAAGCCTGAATCTAAACAACCACCAAAGGAATGAGGGCGGTAATTCGGTGGAATAGTTATAATTTTCCCACTGGTCCTTGGTCGATAAGATTGAATGCATACATTGGGGTTCTCGTGCGTAGAGCGAGCATTATCAACCCTTATTTTCACTTCCGAGAACTACCATGGACCCGTACGAGGCGATATGGACAGAGCTTATGGTAACTGCATATTGCTTTAGCTTTTTATTTATTAATA